>NC_064861.1:14680237-14980237 GCF_024139225.1 Suncus etruscus
CAGCGGTGTTTGCCTTGCAAGCAGCCAATCCAGGACCTAAGGTGGTCCCCTGTGCCTGCCAGGAGCTATTTCTGAGCAGACAGCCAGGAGTAACCCCTGAGCACCGCCGGGTGTGGCCCAAAAACCAAAAACCAAAAAAAAAAAAAAAAAAGAAATGTAATGTAGCAACATTCCTATATTATCGTGGATTAACTTTTTTTCTATTTTCTGAAAAATATGTTGGCAAATAAATTCAACTATTTATTTTTCTTTTCCATTTTCTACAGAGTGGCCATCCCATTTGGAGGTTTTGAAAAGGCATCGAAAATGGTTAAATTTAAAGTTCCCGATTTTGAGTTACTACTTACAACAGATCCCAGGTTCATGGCCTTTGTCAACCCTCTTTCTGGCAGACGGTCCTTTAATAGGAGTCCTAAGGGATGGGCATCAGAGAATATTCCTATTGTGATCACGACTGAGTCGGCAGAGGAGACCACAGTTCCAGAACCTACCATCCCAGAATCAGAAGATTTATGAAAAGCAAGTACGTAGTAGATCCCACAAAAACCTCCGAACAAAAGGGTTTTTATTTCATTACTCCACTTATAGGCAAATTGCCTCTTACAGTCTTCATTCATAGAGATCATTTAATTAGCAAGCCTGATATTTATCTGTGTAGCCATTAATTTTAGCCTCATATCAAACACTAATAAATATTTTCAAATCTTATTTTAAAAGAGTTTTAACTCAGTTGTCTTTTTTTTTAAATTTAGTTTTCACCTGTCAAAACAACCCAGCTTTAGAGTTCATGGAGTTGGGCTGATAGTACAACCTTGCTTGTGGCAGGCCCAGGTTCAATCCCTGGCACCCGATATGATCCCCACTAACCACCAGGAGTAATTCCTAATTGCAGGTTACTCTGGGCTCTGCCTGGTGTGGCACAAAAACCAAGCTCTTTCATGGGATAATTCCAAAAGTTCTATTTTAGTTCTGTTCAGGATGGGCTAGTCCCAACTAGGTTTTTCAAATGGAACCAAGAGTCAAATGTATTTAGACTCACTCCGAGTTTATTTAGGGGAATTAAAGTTATCTTAGATGATGTATAAACATCATTAATAGAGAAAAGAGTGGTTATATTTTTTTCGGAGACCTTGATGAAAAAGTACACCTGAATAAAGTCTTTTCACTATTCAGTCACGTATTTGTAATTGATAGGTATTCATTTATCTCCAGAGAGGAGTGAAACACTATTTTCAGAAGCTTTTATACTATATTTCTTAGTTCTATAAAGTTTTAAAGTGCTTCATATTTATTTATTTTTTTATATTTTATTTAAACACCTTGATTACATACATGATTGTGTTTGTTTTCATATTTATTATATGCCTGGGATTGTTAAGAAGCCATTTAAAATGGCCTTTTCTAGTGGTTAGTTGGATTCGTATATTTATTTAGCACAGGTAATTTTGAGAAGAAGAAACTCATACTAAAGACGAAATTCACGCGAAAGCAATTTAATAACTCAAAGTATACTTGGACTTCAAGTTCATAAATCCCAAAGTGGTTTATTGGTTGGCTTAAACTTTTAGTGCCCATTTTAAAAAAGAGTAATAACAAATTTAACATATACTAATAAACATACAAATAAAAATATGTATTAATTTGAATTTAAATCTTCAAATTCTGCTCAAAATTTTTTTTATCTTTGTTTTGTTTGGGGGCAACTCACCTGGCGATACTCAGGTCTTACTCCTGGCTCTGTGTGCAGGGATCACTCCTGGTGGGGTCCAGGGACCATATGTAGTGCTGAAGATTGAACCCAGGTCATCCACCTGCAAAGCAAGTGCCCTGCCCATTGTACTGTTTCTCCAGTCCTAAATTCTGCTCAAATTCTTAAGTACTAAAAAGACCTGCATGTTACAAAACAGAATCAAGAAATATAGAGCATAAAAGTATCTAAAAATAATGTATTATCCATATCTCAGGAGAAATGTGCATATGCTGGCATTAAAGACTCAAACATACAGAAAATCATAGGGTGGTCTTAAAATATTATTGATCTTAAAGTATAATTCAGGAAATATGGAACTGGCAAGAAATTTCCATCAATTTTTCTCATTTCAGTTTACTTCAGTGTTTTATGATATTATATTAGAGGAGAAATGTATCATACATAGAAAACTATTTACCACATTAAGTTTAGGAGAAAGTGAATATAAAGAAAATATCACATAATATATTACAAATTTAGAGAATAAATGTGTATGTGTGTTAGAATTGGTTGCTTATTTTAATCATCTTCTAGATGGTAAGTAAACAAAATGTTAGTTACTTGGATAAAATACAATCTCTAGATATCTCTAGGCATATCAGAGTCTGGAATTTATGCATGCTAAATTACTATAGATCATTTATTTAGCTTAAAATATATTTAATAAAAATATTTTTTATGATTCAGCATCAACCAATTTTAAACAAGTAATGTTGGCATCTGTGATAAACTCAAGGTATGAAGTCATGATCATATTATTTTGGGTTCAATTTAATATTAAAAAATAAATCATATTATAGCATATGTTTTGATGAAATGGTTTAGGTTTTAACTAATAGTTGGAAAAAGTTACAATTTTTCATTAAATTAAAAACAATAGGGCCCGGAGAGATAGCACATGGCGTTTGCCTTGCAAGCAGCCAATCCAGGACCAAAGGTGGTTGGTTCGAATCCCGGTGTCCCATATGGTCCCCCGTGCCTGCCAGGAGCTATTTCTGAGCAGACAGCCAGGAGTAACCCCTGAGCACCGCCGGGTGTGTCCCAAAAACCAAAAAACCAAAACCAAAAACAAAAACAATGTTTTTTGTTATTGGGGTTAGAACCCAAGATCTCATATAGGCAAAGCATGTGCTCTACCACTGTTATACAAATAGTTAAATTATATTCATAGTGTCACCATTCTGTCAACCACAAAAGGGTCTGCATAAATATATTAACTACCAAAAAGTATTCCTTATTGCCCTAAAGGAGGATTTTGGAGGGAGAATCCTAAATTTTTTGGCTTCAGGGAGTGCTCAGTGTCTACTTCTGGCTCAAAGCTTGAAGTGACTTTGTGCAGGGCTCAGGGGAACCACATGAAACCAGAAGTCAAATCCAGGGCTTTACACATGCAAGTATTCTACCAGTGAGTCACATATGTAGCCCAGCATTTTTTATTTCTCTTTTTGGAAGTGGGGGCAGGGTATTCAGGACCTACTCCTGGCGCTGTGCTCAAGGGTCACTCCTAGCGGGGATCAGGGGACCATTTGTGTTGACAGAGAGGGAACCATGATCAGTTTTGAGCAAGGCAATCTCATTAATATTTTTATTTCAAATTTTAATTAGAAATTAATGGAATGACCCTCTCTTTACTGCAGTATTTTTCCCTTTCCTGGAAGTATCAATAACTTAAGTTTAGCTGTCTGACACATTCAGAAAGCCAAAATTTCACGCTCCAGTTGTTACACAACAAGGAAATAAAATGGGGCCACATTCAGTGACACTCAGTGTTTACTCCTGGCTATGCACTCAGAAATCACTCCTGGCTTGGGGGACCATATGAGACGCCGGGGATAGAAACCAGGTCAGTCCTGGGACAGCCGAATACAAGACAAATGCCCTACCACTGCACCAACGCTGGGGCCCCTAGAAAGTGCTTTTTTGTTTGTTTGTTTGTTTGTTTGTTTTTGGTCAGACCCAGCAGTGCTCAGGGGTTCCTCCTGGCTCTATGCTCAGAAATCGCTCCTGGCAGGCTGGGAGGACCACATGGGATGCCGGAATTCGAACCACCGTTTTTCTACATGTAAGGCAAACGCCCTACCTCCATGCTATCTCTCTGGCCCCTAGAAAGTGCTTTTTTAAATGTTTTTAATTTATTTTTATTTCCTGGTTTATAATACTGTTTTTTTGGTTTTTGTTTTGTTTGTTTGTTTGTTTTTGGGCCACCTGGCTTGGGGGACCAATTGGGACGCCGGGGGATCAAACCGAAGTCTGTCCTAGGCTAGGGTGTGCAAGGCAGGCGCCCTACTGCTTGCACCATCACTCCAGCCCCACAACAAAAAAATTTTAAAGTAATTTAAGTGGATTTTCTATCCACCATTGAAACATCTTTTAAAGTTACAGGAAAAGCGAGTCATTTTTAGAACAGCAGAAAGACTGAGGCATTGTTTTCTAGCCAAATTAGTATACATTAAAAATAGAATAAAGTGAGAATAGTACAAGGGATAAGGTACTTGCTTTGCATGATCCTGAGCACTTATTGCAGTGAGCCCTGAGCACAGGACTCAGAGTAGCCCAAGTACCACTGGGTGTGATGCAACACCTCCCCCACCCCCAAATAAAGGTTCATGGCTTGAAAGTAAAGTGCATTCCTTACATACATGAGACTGGGCTTCTATCCCTGGAAACTCAAAACTATAGAATTTTTAAAATGAAAGAAAAAGAATATATAAAAAATTACAGTAAAATAAAAAGTATAGGAATGAAAGTCATTCTACTTATGCCAGTGCCACTAACTATACTATACTTTATAAAGATAATTCAATAAGTATGTAATAATAGTAATTTATTTCATAAGTATCCTATTAGGAAGCATATAATATTCATTATTATATATTCATTTTATTTACCAATATAGTACATTTAAGAAAATATGTCAGAAAATTAAAGGGTTTAACTCCCCATAGTTCAAAGTCAGGAATTTAAGGAGTCTGGCTATATATTATATGCTTCATTAGTTCCTGTTTCATAACTTGACTTTTTTAAAATTTAATTTTATTAAAACCATTGTGATTTACAAAGTCCTTCATAGTTCATAACTTATCTTTCAGCTATTTTATTATGTCTAAACAAAATCATAAAATATATGAAAATATAGTCCCATCATCTTAATTTTGGGCAAAATCAGCTATCAACTGAATAATCATAGTCATCGTCCCAGGTTATGCAGGCTCATAATCAAAAAAAGCTGAATTTATTACAGTGTTGAACTTCATCAAAATGAAATAAATAACATGCATGTTTAACTTGGAAATAGACACAGAAGTGTTCTCCATTTAAACGTTCATTTCTGCTGCATGTCTTGTGCTTGTTAGTTCCCTGTACTCTTTCTTTTACTACCACTGAAAAGGCACAGACAGGGAAAGAAAGAGGAAAGAAATGCCTGGCACCGAAACTATTCCTTTAAGTGAAAACATTTTCCACTTTCCAAAACTTTTAGAGGAAATTCAATTTCCATTACCCTATTCTACAGATGTCTGGGTAACAAAATTATATCCTCTGGGCCAATTTCTTAATGGTAGCTGACAGATTGGCCTGTAGATAGTAACTAGATCTATGGTAGAAAAGATGATTTGGAACTTTACCTCCTTTCTTCCTTCAATCATTTCTCACTTTTCTTAATATTTGAAAGAACCTGGCAGTTGAAGGAAGGAGGGTTTATTAAATCAATGTCACGGCACAGAGAGGCGACAATTTTGGGTTCAAGTGGTTATTTATCACATTCAGTTAAAATGTGTACCTTTTCTAAATAGACCCATTTATAAGTGTTTTAGCAGGTTGAAAATGGAAGGAGCCAATTATTCTTGCAAAGGCTAATGTGGGGCCAAATGTGCAATCATGACTATGAAAAGAACATCCTGAACTTTCCAAGTCAAGGCACAATTGTACCAGCCGACTTATTTATTCTGAAATTTCCTCACTTTGCTGCTTATGCAAGATAAAAATTAGATGACATCATGGCTGTTTCTGGGCCACACTGCTTTTTTAATGAAGCTCATTAAAGTTTTGTTTTGAATGGTCTTTTTCTTATGAGAAATTCTCTGGCCCTCTCCATGTTCTCCTCTGTAGGGAGAAGTGCATTCACTTTCTGTGGACCATGGAGGAATGCCAGACTCCTGTCAAAAGCACAAGAAAGGGGACCCAATTCCCCAAAAAGCAATGAAAGTAAGAGAGCAAAATAATTTTTTGGAAAAATAATTTAAAAGATAAAACTTTGCATACCCACCAATAGTTCAGCAACCAATTCATGTGCCTTGCATGCAGCAAACCAGATTTGATTCTTGGCACACCATTTGGTTTCCTGAGCATCAGGCTCCATGAGGAGCAATCCTTGAGTACAGAGCCAGGGATAAGTCCTCAGCACAACTGACTGTGGCTCAAAAGAAAATTCCCCCTCCAAAAAAAGTAAAACTTTCCAAACAAGAAAAAAGTATGTAAAGATTATATTCTAAGGATTTCAATAGCTTAAGTTTAGGTTTTATTAGGTAAATAAATATTTGGACTTCTTAAATAAAAAGAACTAAGTTTCTTATTTTTTATAATATTTTTATTTAAACACCATGATTACAAACATGTTTGTTCTTGTGTTTCAATCATAAAAAAAGTACAACCCTTCACCAGTGCGACCTTCCCACCACCAATGTCCCCCCCACCCCCATTTCCCTTTTACCCACCCCCTATCTGTATTGGAGACAGGCATACTACTTCTCTCACTCACTACCATTGTCATGATAGTTGTTAGTGTAGTTATCAGCTTCCTATCTTGGGCTGATACTTCCAGCCCTCATCTCTATTGTCTCTGAGTATTATTACTTTAATATATTTTATATTTCTTAAATTCCACAGATAAGTGAGACTACTCTGTGTCTATTTCTCTTACTCAGCAAAAAAGTTGCCATGTTCATCCATGTATAGGAAAATTTCATGACTTCATTTTTCCCTATGGCTGCTTTGTGTATATAACCTTAGTTTCTTTAGCCACTCATCTGTTGTCGGACATCTGGGTTGTTTCCTGATTCTGGCTATTGTAAATAGCACTGCAATTAATATATAGGTGTGCAGAAGGCATTTTTTATTGTGTTTTTGTGTTCCTAGGGTATATCCCTAGGAATGTTATATCTGGATCCTTTGGGAGCTCAATTTCCAGTTTTTCTGAGGAATCTCCATATTGTTTTCTATAAAGGTTGGATTAAAAGGCATTCCCACATTTATGGTAGCACTGATTGTTCTTGTTCTTTACAATACCTGATGTGTGCCAGTCTCTATGGAGTGATCTGAAACCTCATTGTTGTTTTGATTTGCAACATTCTGATGATTAGTGATATGGAGCATTTTATGTGCCTTTTGGTCATTTGTATTTCTTCTTTGAGGATGTGTCTAAAAAGAACTAAGTTTCAAATCAAGATACAAACTTTGCCTGACTTCCCATGATTTCACTAAGCTGACTGAGTATGCAGCGAGACATCTGTAATGATTATATTTCAGGCACTATAGATATAGCTTAAAAGCCTGGAGTACGTGTTTTCCAAGCAAGAACATGTTCAATCCCTACCACAAACTAGTTCCTCAAAACACCTTACCAGGAATAGCACCTGAGCACTGCAGGGATTCCAAAGTAAGACATTGTAATTTAGATCCTCCCCCAAAAAAGTGCTTCCTAGAGCATATTTTGACGGAATTCAGTGACAATTGAGGGTATTATAGAAATAGAGGCATGTCAGGAAACAGGACCAGAAAATGTCAGAAGAAAAAAAAAATCTAATGTCACGCCCTATTTTCAAACTGTTGATTGAAGAATTTGTAGAGAAGCAGCAATACTAGTAGAAAAATTATAAAAACAATATGAAAGAACAGGGCAGACAGGACTGCCAGATTGAAATGGCTGCTAGGAAACAAAAAGCAAGTCATGTTATATCCTTTCTAAGGCTTTTTATTTACCTCCTTCGAGGCAGTTGGTGCTATAAAAAACACAGTATCTGGGGGAGGGAAAAAACAAACACAATATATGATATGAATTACTACCCAAATAGATACTATATTGCATTTTCCTTATCATGACTCACATATAATATATAAAGCTAGTGCTATTCAGGGGTGCCCACTCTCTAAGACCTACAGCCTCACAGGAATATCAACTTAAGGCATTTCCTTCATTCTGCCAATCCCAATTCTCCAGTTTTCATCTCCAAGAATTGCATGGACCATTCTGATGCCAGAAAACCTGCAGGTAGGTTACCTGGACCATGCAGTTACTTCAGCACTAGCTGTTTCCTGGTGACATGGGGTCCTCTATGGGCCTCTGAAAAAGCAAATGCCGAGGTGAGAAGAACTTTTTTTTTTAAGAAAAAATGTCACTAAAGAGGAAGTGGAGATGGGAAAAGCAAGGCTGATGGCAAAAACAGGTAAGTCTTCTAGAATGCAGAATTGTCAACAGAAGACATGGCCAGCTGTTGGAGATTTCACAGTGAGCTGCTTCCAAGAGCAGTTTTGCTTATTGACACCCCAGTGTGGTTAGTCTCTAGTGAGGGGTTCTGGAAAGCAGATCAGTAGGCAAGAGGATGGTGATGGCCAATAGGGACCCATCTTCATTCTCTATGCTTGGTGTTGGCCTGTGTTGTTTCCCCATTGTCACACTTGTAGTGTAGTTTTTTCCTACATGTTATGGTAGGGTTGTTTGGCTAGAAGATATATGCGGCCACCGAGTGAAGCAGAGCAGCTGCACCTCTCTGGCCTCACCCTTTATGGGCGGGACAGTTCACCTCTGAAGAAGTGCCCCCAGGGAATGATGGGAGGGGAGGGCTAAGGAGCAGGCCACGGGAGAGTTAAGGAGGTAGTCATAATCAGCAAAAGCTTTTAAAGCCAAGTTATATTAATGGTAAAACTGCAACTGCTTTGGGGTGAATCTTGGCCTCATAATCTATGTTGGAGTAGTGACTGTATTAAATGCATTACCAGGTGCCAGTCAGGGGTCTCAAACTCAATTTATCTGCGGGCCGCAGGAGGCAAAGTCGGGGTGATCCTTGAGTGCAAAGTTAGTAGTAAGCCTTGAACACTGGGGGGTGTGACCCAAGCAACTAAAACAAAACAAAACAAAACAAAAAAAGATTCCTCTAGGGCAGGGCCACAAAATGTTGTACGGAGGGCCGTTTGCGGCCCTGAGCACAGAGCTAGACATGGTCCCTGTGTAGCCGGAAACACAAAGCTAGCCATACCCTCCGAGATCCACTCAATGCAACCAAAAAGGCAAATATTCAAGTGTTCTGATTATTCCTAGCCCCTCCAGACTCAAAGTGCCATTAAAGAAGCAACTTTAGGATCTTCCTAAAATATCTTTAGCTCTTGTGAGCTTGAGAACTTAAACACAAAGCAACATGATAAATACTTTTCATAGGATGGATACAAATCTTCTTAAAACATTAAATCTGTTGCACTGCTTATAGATGAACAGAATGTGTATGTTCCCCTATGGGAAACCCTAATACCCAATTTGATTATATTTAGTGGCAGAGCTTTTGGGGAGTGATGAGGTTGTGTTCTTTGAGTGAGGGGTCAGAGCCTTATAAAAAGAGCCCCCAGAAGATCCTTCCAATGCTCTCGAGAACTTCTATGAATCCAAGCAGAGGCTCTATGAATCTAGAAGTGACTCTCACTGAGCACCTTGATCTGTGATTTCCTCACGACCAACATGAAGAAAAATAATCTTTTGCTGTTTATAAAATCAGTCTATGGGGTTCTTAATCTGTTCCTAGTTTGATTGCAACTAAGGCTCATAACCATGCAGAATTGTGATCCTGCTTTTACACATATGTAGAATGTTTCAAATAATGGTTAATAACAATCACTACCAGAGAGCAGATGATGATACTATTTGCACAATTCCACACTCTAGTGTTTATTTTAATACGTGTCCTCATTAGAATAACAAAAAAGAATATTAATATTTTAGGTATAGTAATAAGAATAGTTCAAGGAAAAGTTATTTTGCTAGCTGTAGTTTGCGAGCAGTGTCAATACTAAAATGAAAAACTCTTTGATTGAAATTAAAAATTCCTAAGACACAAAGAACTTGAGAATTAAATGATACTTTGAAATAGTCTAAGCCAATTCTCTTCTTGAGAACAGAAGCCTAGATCAAAGACATTCAACTAGCCCAGTCTCTAACTGCAGATGAAGCTCAGCACAGGGAATCCCATTCTGCGCTGATCTGTCCCTTACTGCCTTATTCCCTTTCCCATCTCTGTGGCCAACACAGCCAACTTGATAGGAAGAATTCATATATCTTCTGGCAACATGCTTAGGATGAATTTGTATTTATTTATACATAAATGTAGATATACTACATAGAAATTACATATCTTATTGTATATAATTTGAGTCTTCTTATATATTTCATGTCAGGTAATTTACATATAATTGATGTAGAGAAATAGCTCTATGAGTGGAGAAAATGTAATTAAATTGTGGAGTCAAAGAGAAAAAGAACTTTTTAAATGGGGCAGTGAGAAATTGGGCCAGATCCAGCAATGCTTGGGAGCTACTCCTGGTTCTGTGACTAGCTCTGTGCTCAGAGGTCATTCCTGGCTATGCTCAGAAACCCATGTGTTGTTAGAGAATGCACAAAGGTCAGCTTCATTATTTCACAAAATTGCTGGGTTTTTTTTAGGGGTGGTCACACCCGGCAGCACTCAGGGGTTACTCCTGGCTCTGTGCTCAGAAATTGTTCCTGGCAGACATGGGGGCCATATGGGACGCCAGGATTAGAATCAGCATGAGTTAGGGATTCGTCCTGTGTTGGCTGCATGCAAGGCAAATGCCTTACCTCTGTGTTATCACTCCGGCCCCAAAATTGTTGGGCTTTATAATATTTGTCCACAGAAACAGGGTCACATTGTAAATTATACAGTTTACTATGGGTTGCAATTTAAAATGTTTGAAAGTTATTGCACTGCCTACTGTTCACTGCAGTCTGAAATTTAAATGTCAGCATTTGTTTTAATAATGTAAATGGTTGGGGCTGAAGAGATAGCATGGAGGTAAGGCGTTTGCCTTTCATGCAGAAGGTCATCGGTTCAAATTCCGGCGTCCCATATGGTCCCCTGTGCCTGCCAGGAGCAATTTCTGAGAATGGAGCCAGGAATAACCCCTGAGCACTGCCGGGTGTGACCCAAAAACCACACACACACACACACACACACACACACACACACACACACATACACACACACACACAAATATAAATGGTTGGGGCAGGAGAGATAGCATGGAGGTAAGGTGTTTGCCTTGCATGCAGAAGGTCAGTGGTTTGAATCCTGGCATCCTGTATGGTCCCCGGAGCCTGCCAGGAGTGACCAAAAACCAAAAATAATAATAATAATAATAATAATAATAATAATATAAATGGCTTATCTCCATCATATTAAAACCTTTGTAACTGATTTGATATATTAAAAAAAAAGAGTCCTTTAGAGTCAAAAAGAATTTGGAACAGTTGCAGAACAAAACTTTGTAGAAAACAATTTCAGTAGAAAACATTGCTTTCAGTATGTACAAAAAGGCTTTAACACACATTGCTGAGATATAACTCACCAAGACTTGGTTTGCTTTTTGCCCCAACACAATTTCAGCTTTATTTAACTTGTTCTAGAAAGCCTACTAACAGTTAAGAATGAGATAAATCCAATGCTTTTATATTTCTGCCTTTATACATAGTTATAGTTCTTTGATATGTTCCCATCACTAGCATACTTTTCAGTTTCATCACTCTATTAAAAAATGAATCTTATGGGGCTGGTGCTGGAGTTCAGCATTAGAAAGCTTGACTTTCCTGAGAAGGACTCTGAATTCCATCCTCTCGACTGGCAGAAAAAAGAAAAGAAAGGAAGAAATCTTATTCCTCCTTTCTTTCAACTGTGAAGTGAATTTCAACAAGGAAGTTCAATTTGAAAACACTGTGCCCTGAATACTTCGGTCACCTTTACAAAGAAATGTGCTCTCCAGGGCAACTTCCTTTCGGTTTAGTGCTTTCAGCCAATATATACTGTGATCAAAAGGTGCAGTATTATGCCTATTGTATTTCTTAAAGAACTGCTTTAAAATCAAGTCAGTCCAGAATGTAAGAAGTGTATGCGTGTGTGTGTGTGTGTGTGTGTGTGTGTGTGTGTGTTAGATATGGCATGTTCCCAAGGGATGGGAAATAATCTGAGTTCTTTTTAAAATACTAGGGTGTACTCTATTTTTGTTTCTGTTTTGTTTTGTTTTATTTTGTTTGGGGGCAACACCTGGCAACTTTCAAGAGTTACCCCTGGCTCTACACTTACGAATCATTCCTGTGGTGGTGCTCAGGGGACCATTTGGGATGCCCAGGATTGAGCCCACATGGGCCATGTGTAAGGCAAATGCCCAACACGCTATAGTATCTATCACTAATCTCTGGAGAGTACTCTGGTAGGAAGTGCTTCCTCAGTGGTTTTGAAGGAATCCCAGCACCACTCACTCCTCTGTGATAAGGCTTGGTAGCAGAGACCTAAAATTTCAGTGCTCAGTGCCACTTTACTGGATTCAGCAATACTGTTGCATGCCAGGAATGCACTTCACATCACCCCCTGGAACTATGTCCCAGGCTCCCAAATTACCAGTGTTTCTCATAAAGTACTAGTAGAGCATAAGTTCAGGAAGAGAAAATGTCCTTGAGAAAGGCTTTAAGACCCCTACTGTGTTCCCTTCTCCTAGTCTTTGAGAAGGTGCCAAGGTGCCAAGGATGTTAGCCACTAATGCCTGCACATAGGAGAAATTTCCAATAAAATATGGGCATATTTCAGAGAAAATAGTTCACCCCAGGAAAATGCCAATGTCTAGGAATTAGATTTTGGCCCTGATTTTACCAAAGATTGGTGTGATTGAGGAAGAAATTTCATTTCCTAGAGCTTCAGATTTCTTCTCTGCATAGTGAGGGATTTTCCCAAACTCATCTCTGAGAGTCTAAAGGACTTTATATAGGGAGCTAGAGCAATAGCACAGCAGGTAGAGACACTGGAAGTGACTCCTCACCCAACTTAACTCTCAGCAATGTGGGTCCCCCAGCTAACAAGAAAATACCATGGGGAGTGAAAGAACAGTGATGCTATTGTACAGACAATCACAATGAATGGATTTATGATGATTAAGATTATCATAAATTAAATCTCTTCAGTCTTTGCTTCTGGATCTATTAAGTTTAGTATCTAACACCCTTGATCATTATTTGTTAGTCTGTATTTTCATGGCTATAAAAGATACCAAACTTCATTAGGAAATTCTTTGATTTATATAGTCAAACTAGGATTAGTAAATGTGGCATGGGTCAGACACTGTGCTAGACATCTTACTGTCATTATCTCTATAAAAACAAGGGAAGGGCAGGATATTGCTAAGGATATTCCAAGGTCGTTTGGAACATTAAAGAAAAGAAGCTACAGAAAGCATTTATAACTGAGGGGAACCCCTCCCACTTCAGATCTTGAGTTTTTAGAATCCTGTGGTCTAATCTCTTCCTTGATAGATTATGAAGAGGACGTTAAAAGAGAAAAACTGAATTGTCCATGCCCACTATTTGCTGCTAGCCAATGAAGCTAGTAATTCTCTATGAGGGTTCATTGTGTTATTTTAGGTTACTTCTAAGCACAAACAATTCCACTGTCTTCTTTCTTTCATTCTTTCTCTTAGATTACAAAACATTGACAGGGATTGAAAAAAGACTAAACAAACTAACAAACAAACAAACAAAAAACAGGGCCAGGGAGATAACTAAACAGACTGAAGCTCAGGATTTGTATGCAGGAGCCACAGGTCCAATCCCAGAGCACTCTGGTCAGCAATACTCCAAGCTCTGAGCAGGAATCATTCCCAGCACTGTGGTACAAGTTCTCCCCCACCAAAATCAAAATGTCTTCAGAGGTCCGTGATCAAGTTAATTCGATTGATCTTGAGGATGCTGAAGTTTTGAGTCCCTACCTCAGGTCTTGCCACCATTCTTTTTTTTTTTAATTAAATATAATTTTTATTTTAATCATAGTGACTTACATATAATTGACAATAATATTTTAGGTACAAATTAACATAAAATCAGGAAATTGTCCTCCCTCCACCTCCATTTCCGTCCTTCTTCCCATAACCTCTTCCCTTACCCCCGGGGCTGCTAGAATAAGTGGTCCCCTCTGTGCCTAGCTTACTACTTAGTGATCTTACACCTATTTGGTCTTGGTACCTCCCTATTCCACCCCCCCCCAATTGGGAGGTGGGACTAGATAGTTCAAGTTATGCGGTTTTGTTTGAAGAAGAGAAAAGTAATAATCTGGAGGAAAAAAAAGAAAAAAAGAATCAGATACTCCGGAAATGGGCGGAGTCCTTCTAGAGGCTTTCATCCTTGGTTTGAGAGACGAAGGGGAAAAAGAAGGTGAAACACCACAACAGTACATGAAAAACTGTCAAATAAAATATCCAGTGAGCATTCCAAAAAAACAAACAAACAAACAAACAAAACAAAACAAAAGGGTAAGCACCATGTAAAAGCCATGGTATTGAGATAAAAAATGTGGCAGAGCACATAAGAAAAGAAAAGAAGAAAATAAATATAAATGGAGACATCCACTTCAATAGTCAAACCACAACAATGAAATCAACCAAAAAATAGGTAAGTAAATAATAAAAAAAAATGTTTTGTGCTTTTTATTTCCCCTCCTGCAGATGCACAGTAAATATTGGGGTCATTTGAAAAGGAATTTCCTTTGCCTAAGAAATACAGGGTTTCTCCTCCCTTGAAGTCATTGTCATGGGATTAACTATAGACTCCTTTCAGGTTCATTTACTCTCCCCTTGATGCTTTTGTGGTGTATGGAAGACTTCTGCTCCGTCCTGGGTGATAACATCAGACCTCTGTATCTAGAGGTCTCGGTATCTGCACGAGTCAAAGAGTTGAATTTATGATTATGTCTTTCTTTGTGGGTCTAGAAGTTCTGTTCCCTCAGTTTCATTTTAATCCGTCTTCTGTGGTTGGCGGTCCTGGTCTTTGCGTTGTTATGTTTCCAGAGGTCCCCTTCCATTGCAATAGTCTCAGATAGACCTCTGGATCTAGGGATCATAGTTGTTATGCAGATTGTAGCTCACACCCTAGACTAGGGCTTTTTTAATTGGTTCCAGGATACATACAGTCTGGCCATGGTTCTGTCAGCCAGTTACCTGTAAATCGCGATCTTGGCATTTGGACAGACCAAAGGGTGACAAGTCTTCTGATTTTGTCTTATTGTTAGCTGCTGAGGTAGGATAACTTGCTCTTAGGTCAAGTTGTTCCCATTTTCCTCCTTGTCAGGGTATCATATTAGGGCTGGCACTTGTTGGTGTCCGAGCACTGTTAAGGATGTCCCAGTTGGGATTTGTTTCCTGTGGCTGTTGTGAAGAAGTGTGTCGTTTCTATGTCTGTGGTCCAGGGATCAAGGCTGAACGGTTGGTGTCTAATCACCTGGGGTCTAAGTTGGGTCCACGTGACATATTTTCAAGGTGGGAGATATCCCTGTATTGTAAACAAGTATGAGTTCTTATCCCTAATAAATAAGAGCTCATTTTTATATGTAAGATTTCCCCCTTTTTTAGTGTGCCTTTGCAGGGAGAAATGGTGCTACATTATATTGCCAGTGCATTTGAGGGTGGAGAGAGGAGAAAACAAAAACATGTCACACACACACAAAAGATAAAAAATATAAATAAAAAATATGTGCTTATGTGTATATATATATATGACAAGAAAAAAGATTTTTAAGAAATGAAGTAAAAAATTAATTAAAGGAACAAGGCGATGCAAGAAAGTATCTTGCATTTGGGGGAAAAGCAGGTAAAGAGGTAGTGTAATACAGGTCTTATACTTATGATGGTAGTACAGGTTTCCCCATTGTCTTTTGAAATTTTCTTGTGATGTATGGGTTCCCGGGCGCCTTTTCATCTCTTAACCTAACCTTCTTGAGATTGGCAAAAGATTTGCGGTAGGGAGGACTTGGGAAGAGTTCATGCATTGGGGGATACTTGTAGAGCTAAGTCCGGTTTCAAGTAACAGTCCACATTAGGAAGGGTTGGTAAGGAGGACCACGCAGCATGAGTCAGCAGGGGAGTTGGTTGCCTTTTCTTGTAGGGGGCGAGGTGTGGGTTTGACTAGTTGTCCCTTCACTTGGGTGCTGGGTACTGGTTCGCTGGGGTAGGAGGTCATTCTTGATGCCTAATGGAATAGGAACTGAGGGTGAAGAGTTTTAATGTGGGGAATCTGGATGGGATTGCGGGGTGAAAGGATAGTCGAATTTTCAAAGGGGTGAAAGGGGAAAGAGTGATGAGTTTAGTTAGAGAAATAACTACATTTTGAACTGTCCTAATAATGAGAATGTATGAGGAAAATGGAGAGCCTGTCTAGAGTACAGGCGGGGTCGGGTGGGGAGGAGGGAGACTTGGGACATTGGTGATGGGAATGTTGCACTGGTGATGGGTGGTGTTCTTTACATGACTGAAACCCAAACACAATCATGTATGTAATCAAGGTGTTTAAATAAATTTAAAAAAATAAAGTAATTAAAAAAAAGGGGAAAGTATATGGAAGGGGCAGGAAAGAAAAGAGAAAATAAGGTCTTCCCACTACTCTAAAGAAGTTTCTATTAGGACACTTGGCTTTTGTGAAGAATCTGCATTTGTACCTATTTCTTTTTACTGACAAAAATAAATTCTAAGAGGACTTATACTTTTTATGACAAGTTAAAAAGCAACCACAGTGTCCTGTGTAGGGGGAAAGATGATGGGGCAATTGCTTTTGTTTTTGTTTTTTGGTCACACCCGGCAGTCCTCAGGGGTTACTCCTTGCTCTCTAATCAGAAATCGCTCCTGGCAGGCTCAGGGGACCATATGGGATGCTGGGATTCGAACCATAGTCCTTCTGCATGCAAGGCAAATACCTTACCTCCATGTTATCTCTCCAGCATGCTATGAGCACCTGCCAGGATCCTTTCACTAGGACAGTACACATGTGTGTGAGTGTGTGTGTGTGTGTGTGTGTGTGTGTATTCCCATAGGGTTTTTTTTTCCTTTAACTTATGTCATTTCTGCTGACAAAGGTTTCAAAGGGACTCTGCCTAGGACATATGACGGTTTTAACCTATCACTGCTCAGGGTCACACAAACAATGACTGGTCATGGCAGGGTTTGAGCAGAGTGTCTTTCCTAGTATCCATATCTTCTTTATGATACCAAATTGTACTTCATTAAGTCTCCTCTAGCTTTTCTCAGCAGCTTTAATCCTACCCTGTGAATTCATTTAGGTTAGAACTGAATTTTGAGAACCTTCAATTATTTCTCCTGTTGAAGAGAAATAGAACCTTCAACTATTTCTTCTGTTTAGCAGAAACAAAGAAGATATTAATCCTTACAATCAATAAATCCTGGAAGACCAGTGATTCTGGTAAGATATGGATCCAAACTGTAAATCCAATAGGATATTTAAAAGAAATGGAGGAACAATAAAAAGAGTTGCATAAGCTCTGAGAAATTATCAACACTGATGTCCAAATGTTAATATGTGGAAAAGCACTAGCCAGAGAGAGAGAGAGAGTACAGGAAGTGAGGTGTTTGTCTTGCAAGTACCCAATTAAAATTTGGTCCCTGATACCATACATGATCCCAAGAACTGATAGGAGTGATCCCTGAGCATGACAGTGTATGGTTCCCAAACTAAACAAGATGTGAGAAACCTGGCTTAGTAGCAATTCATAAAATCAAAATAATCATAGTAAAATAAAATCCAGTGTTTCAAACTTAAGCTTACAGCAGCAAACTAAGTAATGACCAGAATCTGAACCCCCACTCCCAAAATTGATTCTAACAAGTGGAAGGCGCTTTTTAGAAAAACTCTTTGATTTTTTTACTACCACATATTTTTTAAGTTGACTAAAAACAAAGGCACATCCTGAATTTAGTTGCATGGATGTAGAGCCTTTGGCTGCAGGACATGTTGTCCATTTTCCTGGACATTTTCCAGATGATGAATTGTAAACATGGTAGAGAAGAACATCTTTAGAAGAAGACCCACATTGTGGGGAAAGGATGTGATAGAGGTGGAAGCAGTTTAGATGATGACATAAAAATGTCTTCCTGTTACTGATAACTTCAAATACCCTATCAGCTTTGGATTTTGGATCAAACTGGATCGGAAATTTAAGCTCCAGCTTCACACACTTTTCCATTCTGCTCTTGTTCCTTGCATTTGACTCTTATTTTAGTTACCTGCATCTAAATCCTACTACTAGTTCTTTCATTCATATTTGAACTCTAGATGACTGCCTTTTAATTTTTAACTATATATTAAAATTTAATTTTCAATTATTTGTAGGTTGAACTGAAGTACAATGACTGATTGAATTGATTAATCATGTTTACTAGACTTCCAAAATAAATGGAAGGTGTACTAACGATAGCTCAAGAAGTAGGAGGTCAAGCTTTGCCAGAGAGGACTCAGGGTTCAATGTTCAGCATTGCACAGACCCCCCAAACATTGGTGGAAGTAACCACTAACGTTGATCCAGGAGTAGTCCCCAGTATTGCCAGATGTGTTCCCCAAATTTTAAAAAATATATTGTTGGGAACATTGAATATTTTCAGCTTGAAAAGGCAGTAGATGTTTTAATAGTTTTAGGGAACAGAGGTTATATCTCAGCATAGAGTATTTTCATTTCATATGTGAGACCTTGGGTTTAATCTTGGCACTCCAAATCAAGTCCCAAATTGGGACTAGTGTGACAGCACAGTGGGTAGGACCTGGCACATGGCCCACCCAGGTTCAATCCCCCATCTGGTCCCAAGCCCAGCCAGGAGTGATCCCTGAGTGCAGAACCAGGAGTATCCCTGAGCACTGGCAGATGCTGCCAAAAAACAAAAACAACACCCCCCAAAAAAACCAAACAATATTAAGTAAATATTAATTATAGAAAATATATATGCATACATATATATTTCTGTCTATGAAAAATAATAAGACCATAAGACCACTGTGTGGGAATTACTTGTAGGTCAATATGGACTCAGCTTGACACAAAAATTATTCACAGAGAATGTTTTTAAAAGAAACAAGCCATCTCCCAAAGCATCAGGTGTTCTCTAACCATGTTTGGACAGAGGCTGCACAACTACTGATCCTCAGTGAGCAGGAAGCTGCACCAGATGGAATCTAAACCCCCTTGCAGTTTGGAGATTATAATAAAATACATATTAGTTCAAGGAAAACAATATGTAGGTTCTATGGCATCACATTAGCACTGATGACAGCAGCACCATGGCCCTAATAACAGAGTGTACTTCTTTACAGCTGCTTTTATCTGAGGGATGATCAAAAGGCAACATGTATAACATTCCTTCTCACCCCAATTTTAGAGATAAGAAAATGAGAATACTTCAAAGATAAATAACTTATAGGGATAATGGAACTGCTTAAGAGGACAATAAGTCAGCAAGACTTATTGGAGAACACAGGTTAAACCACTGACCAGGGGTTAAAGCACTAACTGTGGTTGACATATTCTGAATGTCTCAATAGAAAAAAAAATGTCTCAAGGAGACAGAATCTAATCTTCCCATAGTTAACAAAATGTTCTATTAATGGCACAGCTCAGGGATTCAGGACTCAGTTTCTGAATTTCTACTTGATAAAAGGATAGAGGAGCTCCAAGGATTCTCTCTCATTCTCTCTCTCTCTCTCTCTCTCTCTCTGTCTCTCTCTGTCTCTCTCTGTCTCTCTCTCTCTTCTAAATCTTCCTAATACTCTAAAATTACAGGTCTAAATAAAAGAGTTGATGTCACCGTTGGGCTGTGAGCACACATTTTTTTACAGTTTTGCAAAGAAGAAAATAAGTAGTTTCCCACAAGATCCAACTTGAAGGATACTAATTAGATTGAGTTACCCATACTCCAAGTCCTGTGTTCCGAAATGTATAAAATATACCAGATGAGTGACCTTCCTGTTGATTTTGTCATAGCACTCTGATTTACTTCTGAAGGGCAGAGCTGGGAATGGGTGAATGAGCGAATGGGGACTCCTGGATCATGTCTAAGTACTAATATCAGACCTGCAAGCTTTCCACAAGACACTGTTAAACATGAGAACCTCTTCTTGGGCATCTTTATTCTGCTCTTTTAGAAACTATACATGTTCATTTTACAGAAAAAGAAAAATGATAAAAGAAAACCTCATGGCCAATTTTGTCCTCAGTAACTATAAATAAGGTATTGAAAAAGGCCATTGATGCCTGCTCTATGTCCTGTACTAGAATTGACACATAGAATTGACACATAGAAAGATGATAAAGTCTCGGTAGGAATTTTTTCCTAGAGGGTGAGAAAGACAAAATACACACACAAAAAAACACAACAAGAAAAAGGTTAGCTGGTAAAACTACAGATTGTCATAAATAATAAGAGGTAAACAAACAGGATACCATGATAGAGTTCAGGGCTTCTAAATCAAAGATGGTTTTTCTAAAAAAAAGTGAGATAGCTCTCTGAGCTAAAAGAACATGTTTTGCATGCAGGGTTACTAGTTGCAATCCCCCAACAATGCATGGTTTCCTGTGCAGAGACTGAAAGAACATTCTAAGACAAAAATATCACAAAAAAATTGGACTGGTGTGTCTGTCAAGAAGAGAGTGGTGGATGGCTATGTCCCGTGATCTTTTTGGTTGGCTTCATCAATTCAGAGCTTGAGGATTTCTCTACTCTGTAGTTTTAGCTTGTGGTCTTGCCTAGATCTAATTTCCCCAACAAATATTCTGTATGTAACTCTAAACCAACCATCATGTTGAAGAATTTACAAAGACATCCTATTATAGTCCTGCATTGGCCTTGTTTATTCCTGTTTCTAAACTTGACCCTGGAGGTAGTGATATCTCATCCCCATGTCTTTAAAGATGCCTTCCAAACAAACCTTTCAAGTAAAATCTCATGCTTGATCTCTCAGAGAAGCTCCCTCAATAATTTGGGCCCACATTGATGCCTCTATTCTTTGAAAAAAAAAAAAAATCAACATTTAATTTTTTTTCTCTCCATTTATGGAACACATATTTCTTAAGCCTGTTCCAGATATTGTTGTGCCTTGGAAATAAAACAATGGAAAATATGGTCCCTGCACAATTAGTAATGAAATAACACTCATTAACCATCATCATTTCCTTATAATGCTTTCAGAAAAAAGGGGGTGTGTTTTCTAGTAGCCAACTGTGACTCAGCCATTCAGCTGCTTCTTCTCAGGCTGTCTTTCACTTTACTATATCAAGCTTAGTCATAGTATTTTCTAGTCTGAGACAGCTGCTTACCTCCTGGAACTACTGAATCACAATTCCTCCACACAGAATGTTGCTACTCATACCACCCATCAGAAGTAGGAGGAATCTTGCCACAAGGTTGTTCATTTCCCCACATTGTCACTTAATCAATCCAGAACAATATTATGAGGTGGCATTGGTCATTGTATACTTTGGCCAGATGTCAACTAAACTAATGGAAGGTGGTCTTTGCTCTCCTAGCCTATTCTTCTCCTTTATGATAGTGTGTTAATGGGAGAGATAGAGATTACTTGTCATAAATTTGAGTCTCCTGGTATATATTAAAACATACACATATGCAGATGCACACACAACCTTCAAGGATGTGATTCTCAGAAGTAATAATTGTTGTGTGACATTCATAACTACATTAAAATCTATGTTGTGTTATTCCTAACTACAGTTTATGAGATTAAACTTCTGTTCTAATTTGCACTCTAATGCCAACTTTGCTATTTTTCATCTCTTCACGTCAGACTACCTTCTTGATAGTAGACTTAGTAATAACCTCTTACCAATATATCACTTAAAACTTAGTACTTAAATATCCTAAAAACTGTTAGAAATTTGAAATTACACAATGACCAAAGTGTCCAGTTAAGGTTTAGTCAAATCCTTGAGCATGGTGAACTAAAAGTTATCCTCCTGTAATCTTTAAATGAGAAAGGAAGATTCAAATTGTGTTTTCAAGAATGGAGGGAGGGTTGCTCTGTCAGTCACATTTGCATAGAAATAATTATAGCACTATCTAATCATTTTAATACAGATCAGTCCAAATAGGATGAAAGCAGGACAAGTGTATCTCTGAAAGTTATGAGACATTCCATGGAAAAAAGATAAGTTTAGTCAATTAAGACCTGAGGGATCTAAAGAACCTTATTAAATCAAAGTGAAGAATATGGGCAAGAAGAGCTGATGAAGTTGAGATCTAAGATCACATTATGAGGGCCCTCTGGCAATGGAAGGGGAGAACACTAAAATAACTCAGTTGAGGAATATCATGAACATATTTCTATGTTAGAAACAGTACAATAGAATGGAGGTTGGACTAATCTAGATAATAACTAGACGTCATTACAAAGTCCAAGGAAGATGAGTCAGGAGAGATGAAGACTTGAGAGATAAAATGGTGAGAGTGAAAATTAAGAAGGATGGATCTGAGGGATAATTTAGGAGATAGGGGTCAACTGAATCTGATGACAGTTTAGAGGAAATGAAAGCAATTGAGGATGGTCACCGACTTCTGTCGAGCCAATGGGGTGCTATTACCTAAAATGGAGAAAGAGGGGCCGGAGCGGTGGGGCATTTTCCTTGCATGTGCTAGCCTAGGACGGACCACGGTTTGATCCCCTGGTGTCCCATAGGGTCCCCCAAGCCAGGAGCGATTTCTGAGAGCATAGCAAGGAGTAAACCCTGAGTGTCATCTGATGTGGCCCAAAAAACAAGAAAAAAAATGGGCTAGATTCCCTGAGAGATGAGAGAGAAACAGTCAGTGGGCATCTGGAATGAATCCTCAGAAATAAGTGTGATTTGATGTGAATTTGGACATATTTAAAGTACCACTGGAAAATCCAAATGAAGATGCTGCTGCTTAGGTTAGTCTGACTTGAAGCATATGGAAATCATTAGTGTGGAGGACCCTGGCTAGGTCTGTGCATGATAGATAGGTAAGATCAATCACCAAAAAACAAAGGACAAAGTAGAACTTGGGAACAGAGAAAACACACAGAATTAGAAAAAGAATATTTCAAGTACATCAAAGAGGTAGATGTAGAAACCGTAGAAGATCATGGCATTGGGAAGCAAGGTCTTTCTTTCAAAGTACTTTATATTTCTTTAAAGTATATTTTCCTCCTGTTCCAAAGGGTTTTTTTTTAACCTTTTGAAGGTAGGAACTGTTATTTTGTTGTATCTCCTCCAGTGCCTAATTTAGTAAAGAGAACATAGCAAATGACCAATACATTCTCATTAATTCTGTCTCAAGTACTAGTCACTCTGGGATCAGAGAAATAGCATAGAGGTAAGGCATTTGCCTTGCATGCAGGACAGTGGTTCGAATCCCTGCATCCCATATGGTCCCCTGAGCCTGCCAGGAGTAATTTCTGAGCATGGAGCCAGGAGTAACCCCTGAGCACTGCCGGGTGTGACCCAAAAACCAAACACCAAAAAAAAAAAAGAAAAAAAAGGAAAAAGTACTAGTCACCCATTGTTAACCTTAAATTTTCTTGTCCTTTTTTTTTTGGGGGGGGGGGGCTTTTTTTATTCAAATGATTACCTGCAAGACACATTTTTAAAAAATAATCTTTATGTTCTAACTGTACCGGTTTGGGAATTAATTCCAAAACCTTCACTACTTATTGAAGGGATGTTCGGTACTGAACAAAACGATGGCATGAACTTTTACTAATAACCTTAGCAACAAATACATTGCAAAACCAAGTCAGGCCCAATTTCCCAAGACGTAGCTTGGGGCCTGCCTGCTCGAAAGCACAGTAAGGAGGGAGCCCAATTTTCCGAGCACAATTAACCATTAACCGGGTCGACTTGTTTTTATCAAAGCCTTCGTTCTCTGAGTAGCCACGACCGAAGCCGTTCAGGAGCTCTACGTTCCTGCCAAAGGAAGCCATTTAAATGCAAACAGGTCGTAAAGAGTCACCAAAAAAGCTACCGGGAATTGCATTATCAGCAGGGGGCTCGAGGCCAGGCGGCAGCTAGTTTCCATCCACGTAAACTTGGGGAGCCTCCATCCAATCCTGAACACACCCGCGTTTCCGAGCTTAGCAAATATGCAAGCAGCAACAGAGATTGCGGAGCCACCATCTCTCCTTTCCTCTCCATTACAGCCCCACCTGCAACCACCAGGTTTCCCCGAGCAAAAACCCGCGTAATCTAAAAATAAAAATAAAAATAAATGAATACATAAAAGAACTTGCTGACTCTTGGAAATTGCTCTAATACGTCAGAGGTTTTCCTAATTCTAAACAAAGGCCTATGGTTCCTTTTTTTATCTTGAAGATTTTAATGCTGAATTATGACAAAATTATAATTCTATAAATTATTTTTATGTATATAAAATATAAAGCTACTTCAGGACTGTTTCTTTCAGGCCTTTTAGTTTTCAGATTGCTTTTCATTCTTGTTTTCTAGGCCTGATGAAGTCATGGGTAACTAGGATCATTCAAATGATCCAAGAAAAAAATACTGAAAACAAAAGCAAAAAACCCTCGTAGCCCTCTCCCCGCCGAAACGGGCGAACGCCGGGCTCCGTCGCTCTCGCGGGACCTGACTGCAGGGACTTCAACCCACTGGCTCGCGCGCCCGCATCGAACCCCCGCGGGAAGACGGACGGCTCGGCGAGTCCGGAGAGCCGGGCCAACGCGCGCGGGGCCGGGCCAACCTGGCGGGCGTGGCCAGCGCGGGCCCAGCCTGGCGGGCGGGGCGGGGCGAGGGCGGTGGGAGGGGCGTGGCCGCGCGGACCTGTTGATCGCAGGTGTCACGGCCCGCAGGGTGCGGCGGCGAGTGCGCATGCTCCGCGCGCGCGGGCCGAGCTGAGCCCGGGGCTCCGGAGCCGCGCGTCGCCTCCGCCCGCCGCGCCAGTTCCCCGGGAGCCTCGTCTGCGGCGGCCGCGTCTGCGGGAGAGCGCGCGTCGGTCTCGGGAGGCGGAGCCGGGCCAGCGGGAGCCGGCCCGAGGGACTCGTCGGCGGTGCAAGGCCCGGGCTTCTTCCTCTACCTGGAGCGTGAGTCCGGGAGACCTCGGGGGAGGAGGAGGTCGGGGCGCGGAACCCCGGAGCGCGCCGCCTGTCACCGCGGGGCCGCAGCCGGAGCTGGAGTCCCGGGACGCTCCTGGCACAGGTGGGACGAAATGGTGGTTGTGCCACCTGCCCGCGCGCCCAGCGGCGAGGGACACGGACTTTAGGCTCCGGGAACGGCTGTTTCTCGCTCTGCTCTCCGCAGTCGGGTCTAACTAAGCCCGGAGCCTGCGAGGTGTTGGAGACGCGACTCAAACAACAGCACCCCAAGGCTTTGCTTGCAAACACTTAACAGATGATTTATTTGCCATTATTTTGAAGAGTTGCCAGGAAAAGCCTCCATGGGTAGGAGTCGGTTATAATTTGTATCAGTAGATAGGCATTTTCCCCCCCATTTCTACGGGAGGGACGACTATGAGAAATACATTGTTTCTAGAGAGGGCGGCTATGAAAGTAAATGTATCAAAGAAGAAGGAGCAAGATTTTGTGTTTGACATTTTTTTAGAGGCTTAAAAAAAAACAAGCGACACCGATCAATCTATCCACTTTCATAATTATGGCCGCTAAAGCCTCAAGAGGATTTCTTGAAATTTGTTATGACATTAAACTCAGCGGTGATTGGTTTGTGTTAAAAAAAATCACCTCAAACACAAATTTTCCTTTTTGCAAATTTTAAATGCTGTATTTTTAAAAGTGTGATGAATGGTCTATAGTTCCTAAAACTCAACATGAATTGTCAAACCACTGATTTTTTTCCCCAAAAAACATTTTGAAACTACTTTTTTAATGGAGTGAGAACTTTTTCTACCTCAAATTTTCCTTTTCCTTAAACAAATGAGAAATTTTCAAAAACTCAGGACTTTAATATGTACTGTGCCTTAAAATCTTTTATATTTTCTGTTGTTGGTTTATTTAATGTTTTGTTTCTTCCTTCAATTGGCTGCCACGCCCACTGGCACGACTCTCAGCTCTTGGCTATGATGCCCAGGATGGAACCCAGGCTTCAGTCCTCTCATGTTGATTTTAAAGTGTGTGGTGTCAAATAGCAGAACTTTGGAATCATGAGTCTTTTTTAACAAAATTAAAAAATGAAAATTCTGGGGCTGGAGAGATGGCACAGCGGTAGGGCGTTCGCCTGGCAAGTGGCTGAGCCAGGACGGACCTGGGTTCGATTCCCGGCATCCCATATGGGCCCCAAAGCCAGCCAGGAGTAATTTCTAAGCACAGAGCCGGGGTAACCCTGAGCGCCACTGGGTGTAGCCCAAAACCAAAAATAAGGAACAAAAAGAAAATTCTGATTTAAGGTGTTATAAAAAATGCGGGGGGGGGGGGGGGCGGAGAGATAGCATGGATGTAAAGCATTTGCCTTGCATGCAGAAGGTCGGTGTTCGAATCTCGTCTCCCATATGGTCCCCCGAGCCTGCCAGGAGTTATTTCTGAGCGCAGAGCCAGGAGTAACCCCTGAGCGCTGCCGGGCGTGACCCAAAAACAAAAACAAAAAAACAAACCAAAAAATGTGTGTGTGAGAGGTGTGTGTGTGTGTGTGTGTGTGTGTGTGTGTGTGTGTGTGTGTGTATGTGTGAGAGAGAGAGAGACAGAGAGATTGCAAACCCAGGAAAAATAAAACACAAAAAATGTGTGTGTGTGTGTGTGTGTGTGTGTGAGAGAGAGAGAGAGAGAGAGAGAGAGAGAGAGAGAGAGAGAGAGAGAGAGACAGAGAGAGAGAGACAGAGAGAGAGAGAGAGACAGAGAGACAGAGAGACAGAGAGACAGAGATAGACTCAGAAAGAGACAGAGAGATTACAAATCCAGACCTTACATATGCAAGCACAAGGTTCACTTACTAGACTGCAGCTCTGGCCCAAGGCATGCCCCCACCCAAAGTACTGAACACTTTGGAGGGGTGGGGGATGCCAAACCTACTGCTGAGCTGTGTACCTGGCCCAGTGTTTTATTTATTTCCTTTTTTTGTTTTTGTTTTTGTTTTGTTTCTGGGCCACACCTGCCGTTGCTCAGGGGTTACTCCTGGCTGTCTGCTAAGAAATAGCTCCTGGCAGGCATGGGGGACCATATGGGACACCGGGATTCGAACCAACCACCTTTGGTTCTGAATCAGCTGCTTGCAAGGCAAACGCCGCTGTGCTATCTCTCCGGGCCCGTTTTATTTATTTCTTTTTTTGCTTTTCTTTCTTTTTTTTTTTTTTTGAGGGGGGCCACACCTGGCAATGCTCAGGGGTTACTCTGGCTATGCCCACAGAAATCGCTCTTGGCTGGGGGGACCATATGGGACTCTAGGGGATTGAACCGTGGGGTCCATCCTAGGTTAGCGCATGCAAGGAAACCCCCTACTGCTTGTGCCACCGCTCCAGCCCCAGAGTTTTTTAATTTTCTTTTAAAAAGCTGAAATCAGAGTTAGTTTTCCTCCTGAACTGTTTAAGGACACAGTTGCCATGTGAAAGAAGACTGTTGCTTTGCCCTACAATTACCCAAAAATATGACTCTTAAGTGGTAGATGAAGCTATCCTGTGAAGACATTTCGTTACTAAAATACTTAGCAGGTCTTCTTATTTGATAGCATTAAGGTGTTTCTCAGTTATAGACTTAAAAGACAACTCATAGAAAGATAATTTTGCTTTTTGGCCTTTTCCCTGTGATGTTCAGATATTATTCTGCCTCTGCTCTCAGGGATCACTCCTGGTAGGCTTTAGGGACCATAATGGTGCTGAGGATTGAACCCTTCCCACTGTACTATTTCTCCAGCCCCATAAATATAGTTTTTATATTGTGTGTAGAAGTATTTGGAGTGTAAATACACTAGATATGTTCAAGCCAAAAATATTGCCATCCAATCTACACTTGCTTTGAGCTCGTGGCTCAGTGAGAAAGTATGCAAATTCATGTCATCTTTGGAGAGCTACATAGAAATTAGTATATGTATAAATATTTATGTGGCATTAGTGTATTATTTTGTAGTGGTGAAATGACATAAATTATCATAGAATATGTACATATTCTATGTATATAATAAGAAATGGTTGCAGCCTGTTTTACCACAGATAAAATCTTCCAACGGGTCAAGAGAGATAGTGTAGGTGTCTGACCCTAGTTTGATCCTTTGCACCACAAATTGTCTCGAGCATCTTTAGATGTGCTCTCTAAGTACAGTCAGGGATGCCCCTCACCCCCTAAAAAAAGATATTCTTAGAGGTTACTTAAATTTCATATAAAATCTCTCTATAATATTATGTATTCCATGCTGTAATATTGCCTGTAAAATATCCATTTGGATGTCCCATTAAATATCCCATATTTACATCCTATAATAAATAATGTATCCTGGGCTTGGAGAGATAGCACAGCGGCGTTTGCCTTGCAAGCAGCAGATCCAGGACCAAATGTGGTTGGTTCGAATCCCGGTGTCCCATATAGTCCCCCATGCCTGCCAGGAGTAACCCCTGAACACTGCCGGGTGTGGCCCAAAAACAAAACAAAAATAATGTATGCTTCATAAAATGAATCTGGACATGCAGTGTTGGGGTTTGAACTTGGGGATCCTGAATATGCTTCAACCTTTCAGCCTTTTCTCTAACCTTTCTCAGGCGTTCCAAACTAGGTGGTTAGAACAAGGATCAATGTTTATAACTGAATTTCAGTACAGCTGGTTGACTGTGATCTTAAGGTTGTTTTGTTTATTTTTTTCTAAGTCTGAATTGTATGAGTTTTCAGACTTTATTTTGAGGAGTCGTTATGTCACCAGTAGAGTACCTGACACACACACACACACACACACACACACACACACACACACAAAAAGGTACCAGTGAACTAATTGAAAAATGTGTTTTGCATGAATAACTTGTGAAAGTTGCTTTCTTAATCATAAAAATAAAATATTAGGGTGCTGGAAAGATTGTACATGGGTTAAGGTATTTGTTAATATATTTGCATGCTGCCAATCCCAGTTTGATTCCACAACAATACAGTCCTAAAGCACTGCCAGTGTGATCTCTGTGCACAGAGCCAGGAGTAAGCCATCTCCTGGCCCCATAAGCATTTATTGTATGGCAGATTCTAGAGATTAAATATTTAGTAAGGCAGTGCTAGTAAATGAGTTTGTCCTTTCTAAGTTTCATCTTAAACTATTCTTAGTCCTCACCTAGTGATGTAGCGTTTCTAGATATCTAAGTCTTCTTATCTTTTGCCCTTGTTTTTTTTCTATATGCTGCGTCAGCTCTCTTCCTAGTCTCTGGGTCACCCATATCACGACCTATGAAACGCCTTCTGATCTAGGACAGTTGGTTGCTTCCACTCTGCTCTATGCATCCCTTTCTTTTGGGCTGGGGGTAAGCAGTGTTTGAGGGCTGCTTCAGGCTTGGTGCGCTAAGAACCATGCAGTGCTGGGATCCCACTTGAGACCCTCTATGTGCTAAGCATGTGCTCCAGCCCTTTGAGCCATTTCCTCTAACCCCTGTGCACTCCTTTCTTAAAATTAATACTTTGTGGCTCAAGCTGCTTTGTGGGCTGCATCTAAAAGGTCTAAGGAGACGCTGGACAGTCAGCAGGAGGAACAGTTATACAGGCAGGGAGGGCTTCGGCACCCAGTTCTGTGTTGACCTGCACAGCAAGCTAAGTCCTCAGGAGGGACCTGAGTTATTTGGTGACTGGGTGGTCTGGGTGGTGTGTATCTGATTATTCTGTGAGTTAGTTGTTAGTAAGACAGTTTGAAGTTAGTTGTCTACAAAGTTGTATGTAATCGATTGAAATTTTGTTGATTAAATCTTCTTTGTTGTTAACCTTCTTTTTTTAAGATTGCTTCCTCCCCCCTCCAACCTTGTTGTGTGACGGGGAGTAGCACACTCAGCTGCTCATCCACTTTTCTGTGGCTGTGGGAATCCAGGTGATGGGGCCATGATGGGGCAGCAGGTTCAGGCTGCACGCTTGCTCTATCTTTGTTTCAGAGGTGTTGCCGCCAACATCTTCAGTTAATGTCTCTTATACTCCTAATGATTTTTAAATGGATGTTTCAGGTTATTCCATTGTAAATAGAATTCAAGTAGAATTGTAAATATTCTATTCAGGTTATTCACTTGTAAAGCAGTCACTTATAAGTGTTTTGTGTGTTTGTGTTTTGTAAATTATAATTTTTCTTTATGTTCTCTTAAAGTGGAATTGATTACTCCCTAAATGTAATTGTTTCTCTGTAGTGAAAATGACCTATTGATAAATTTGAAATTGAGTGATTTATTCTTGAGATCTAGTGAGATAACAGAAAGGACTGGAGCACATGTCTTGTATGCTAGAAGCTTGGATGTATTCCCCATTACATTATAAACCCCCCCCTCCCAAGCAGTACCTGGTATGGCCCAACACCCCAAAAAACATGAAAAATGAAATTGATATATTGTATAATTTATATGATTTATTTAGGTTAAAGCTATAAATAATCAACATTAGTTTAAGGAAATGGGTTAAAAAGCAACATTAGGGGGTCCGGAGAGATAGCATGGAAGTAAGGCGCTTGCCTTTCATGCAGAAGGATGGTGGTTCGAATCTCGGCATCCCATATGGTCCCTGTGCCTGCCAGGAGCAATTTCTGAGCGTAGAGCCAGGAGTAACCCCTGAGTGCTGCCAGGTATGACCCAAAAACAAAAAAAAATAAAGCAACATATTAGATTTATAGACTACCTCCCTGTGATCAAAGCAGGATTGAAGCTTTTACATTTTATTCAGATATTTGTATTATTAAAAAGTAAAATTAAAAATCCACATCAAAGAATTATTCTTGTAATCAGCATAAATATATTGAAGCCTGCAGTGCATTTGAACATTTGAAAGATATTTTATGTATAGTATGATTCTCGTAATCCTATGAACTTTTAAATATATGTATTGATTATAGGTGATGAACTAATCGACTTTTGTTTCTGTCTTTGGGCCACACCCGGTGCTACACAGGGCTTACTACTATCTTTTCATTCAGGCATTACTCATGGCAGGCTGAGGAACCATTTGGGGTGCCAGGAATTGAACCCAGGGTGCCAGGAATTGAACAAAATAAGCACCCGACATGCCATACCATCTTTTACCCCACCTTGTAAATTTGGTTATAGGAAATGTGGTCCTTCTAAGCAACTAGCTCAATTAGCAGATAGGAACTTTCATTAACTTTGTCCCCTACTCCTAACACCACTTACCTCTGTAGAGGTTTAGTTAATCACTAATGGACAATGCTTTAATCAACTTTACTCATCTAAGGACAAACATCTAGCTGAAGGGATTTCAAGAAATTTTGGGTTGGAAAACATTACAGGCAGGGAGAAGTTGGATAACATGTGCTGGGAGGTTGATCATGTGCTTCTGTATCATTGTGCCTGAGTTGTTCTTTGTATTATAACCAGAAATACACTTTTTCTTGAGTTCTGTAAGCCATGCTATCTGAAGAGGAGGTCATAGGAACTCTTAATTTATGGATGGTTGATGTGACAACTAGTGACTTGGGTTGACCTCTAGAGTGACAGTGTCAATTTTGTGGCACCGAGTCCTCAGGTTATAGGACTGCTGATACTTAAGGTGGATAGGATCAAATTAGGTTAAATTGTAGAATTTAACTCTAACATTTTCTGCTGAGGACAGGTTAATTGCTTGACATGGAAAAGCATACATTTTATAGCAAACATGAGATGGGAGTACAGAAGGAAATGCTCATCCTTTTCCTTTTAGTATTGGCCCTTGGGGTTTGTTACAAAGACTGCCCTTTTTATTTTCTCCCTAATTTAGAATATTTTCTTTTTATATAAATACTATATTTAAGTGCCATGGTTATAAAATTGTTCATGATTGAGTTTATGGCATAGAATGTTCACCATCTTTGACCAGTATACTTTTCCTGCCACCTATGTCCCAATCCCAGTTTCTCTCCCACACATATACCCTGTCTCTGGGCAGACATTTTACTTCTCTCTCTCTCTCTCTCTCTCTCTCTCTCTCTCTCTCTCTCTCTCTCTCTCTCTCTCTCTCTCTCTCTCTCTCTCCATCTTACCCTCTTTCCTCCCTCCCTATCTTTCCCTCCTCCCTCCTCCCTCCCCTTTTTTACACCCTAGTTTGTACTGTTATTAATGAAGGAGTGCCCTGCCATCTATGCATGTCACTTTCAGTACCCAGTTCTTGTCAAGAGTGATCAGTTCCAACTATCATTGTCATAGTAGACTCTTCTCTACCCTAACTGTACTTATCACTCTTTGTGGCAAGCTTCCTACCATGGACTGGTATTCCTGGCCCTTATTTCTGTTGTTTCTGGATATTATTATCATACTTAAATAAAAATACTGGCTTTTAATATGTACATTTAGAAAAGATTCATTGTAAATCATTGGGGCCATGTTTGAGATCAAGATTCATTTGAACACAGGGAGTGACTTAGAGTAATCATTAAACCAATGAGAAAATTTAGAAGACTGTTTTGTTTGAGTATAGATGATGGTAGTGAGTCAGCAGAAGACAGGAGACTGACAATCCAGGCAAGGTTTGCTAGTGACCATAATAGTACAAGTGAAAGAAGTGAGAAGGAAATAATATCCTGACTGAGATAGATACAAGAAAGAGGAAGTAAAGGTGATACCAAGATACTTGTTTTAAGCAACTGGAAAAACGAGGTGGCCCTTAGCTAAGACAGCGATAGATACAGGCAAAGTAAAAGTTGAGTTTGGGCTTTGTCATGGCAAAATAGATTTTTTTTTCTGCTTTGGCATAATTATAATCTGGATATTGTACCATAAAGCACACTGCTCTGTATTCAAATTCATTCTTGTTATTTCTAGTTAATTGCCAGTAGAAACTAGATAGTAAGTAAACTTACTTACTAGGGGTCTCAAACTCAATTTACCTGTGGGCTGCAGGAGGCAAAGTCGGGGTGATCCTTGAGTGCAAAGTCAGTAGTAAGCCTTGAACATTGGGGGGTGTGACCCAAACAACTAAAACAAAACAAAACAAAAAAGATTCCTCTAGAGCAGGGCCACAAAATGTTGTACGGAGGGCTGTTTGTGGCCCGCGGGCGGCGTGAGTTTGAGACCCCTGATTAAAGCCACAAGAAATAAGAATAGTTCTTTATTGGGCATACACAAGCACACACACACATGCAAATACACAGCAAATAATTGCCTACTGTTTGCCATTTTTGTCTATAGTGCTCCAGCATTTTCTTGTTAGTTTTATCTTCTTTGTTTTATATACCTTCAAATATAGTCTTCTGCAGTTTTAGCATGCATAGATTGACTGTAGCTTTGTATAACAAAGGATATCTTGTTCTTTAATTGTCTTTTTTAGCCATAGTCCTTAAAAATAATTCTATATAAAAATAAATTGCACTTGTGTTATACCTTTATAAGGAAAGACGTTTATATGGCTTCAGATTATATTTATTTTGCTTGTCATCTAATTATTTAAAATGAAACATTAAATAATTTGATAGTAAGATGAACAAACAGTGTTTTAATGAAAATTCATCATCGTGATTATTGCTTATTATTGAAAAAGATATTTAAATTTTATGTTGCAGTGTGATATAGGGTCAGTATGATATTAAGAATGTATACTGAGGGGCCAGAGCAGTGGCACAAGCGGTAAGGTGCCTGCCTTGCCAGTGCTAGCCTAGGACAGACCGTGGTTCAGTCCCCCCAGCATCCCATATGGTTTCCCAAGCCAGGAGCAATTTCTGATCTCATAGCCAGAAGTGTCACTGTATGTGGCAAAAAAAGAAAAAAAAAATGTATAATGAGCCTGAGCCAGAGAGAAGATACAGGGGTTAAGAAACTTGTCTTGTATGTTGCCCAATCCCCATTTGAATCCCTGGTACTACCAAGGATTATTTACACTTGAATCCTTGGCACCCCAGGGATTACACCTGAGCACAGACCCAGGAAAACCCCCTGTGTGTTGCTGGGTGTGTCCCTCCCAGAAAAAATTTTATATACCATGTTAGAGTGTATGTAAGAGGCATATGTCAGAGACAGAGTGCACGATTCAGTCCCTGGTACCACCAACAAAACCCAAAAACCCACCAGTTGTATCTTTATAATTAAATATGAATATATTTTATTGAGCTATAGATAGCATAGTGTCTAACTGTCTCTCTTATTTAGATTCCTTGTTTTTGTTTTTGGGTCACATTCGGTAGTGCTCAAGGGTCACCCCTGGCTCTGTACTCAGAAGCCATTCCTGGCATGCCGGGATTCGAACCACCATTTGTCTTGGATTGACTTCGTGCAAGGCAAACACCCTACCATTGTGTGTTTCTCTAGCCCCTTATTTAGATGCCTAAGCTCAATCTTGACATCTGTCTGAGAGCGCGTGGGAGCACAACCGGTTCAGTGTGGCTAGGAACCAAGTGTGTACAAGCACTGCAGCTAGGAAATTATACAAGCGTCAAGACCATGAACCCTTTGGCAAACCCATGTATGGGCACCACACCCACAGTGTGTGGACTTCCCCTGCCCCAAGCACTGCTACCTGCTACCACAGTATGATAAAGCATTTCAGCCTGGTGACCTATAACTAAAAGAGTGCAACCTGCAGTGAGAAATGAAGCCATATAGCATCTCGTGAGCACTACAACCCAACATGTGAGCCCTGGTGAGCACCAGTTACGCGTGCAACCCCTTCCATCACTGAAATAAGAATATTAGTAGAGGCAAAGGCAGGTTGGGGTTAAAGGACTTATTTAGTATCTAATAGCAAACATATATATATATATATATATATATATTCATATGTGTATATATTTCAATAACTTTTTTGCAGTGATTCTCTACTAATAAGAGATTATGTTGTTTCTGATTATTTTTACAGTGTTTTTATAACATTATGGAAAACTTTATAATACATCCTGTTTTATAATCAAGAGAAGCAGTGCACTTCATAATAGGGAGCACTCTGATGACCTTATCAACTGTTGAACTAGTTTCCTTGGGCTACTGTAACAAAATATCAGAAACTGGAGACTGAAGAAGTAGGAGTATATTCTTTTGCAATTCTGGAGGTTACTGCTGCTAGTTTTCTTGATTAGCGCTCTAAAACATCATGTAAATAATCAGGAACAGCTCAAGGGTGCTCACTTGACTTCTCCTCTTCAACTAATACTGCAGATCCTAACCAAAATAATTAGATAAGAAAAGAAAAAGAGGTAAAGGATAAGAAAATCAGAAAGGAAGAAGCCAAAATTTCTGGTTTGCTGATGACTTCATTTTAAATGTAGGACATCCTAAATACTACATTGAAAACAGTTCAAATTAATCAACAAGTTGAATAAAGGTATAAGGATATAAAAACAATATATAAAAATCAATTTTTGTATTACTTTACACTGACAACAAACTAAAATCCCAACAGTAAAACATTTCAAAATAAATTTTACTGGGCCAGAGTGATATTACAGTTGTGAAATATCTGTATTGCATGTGACTGACTGGGATTCAATCCACAGAATCCTGTATGATCCCCTAAGCCCCACCAGAAGGGATCCTTTAGTGAAGAACCATCAAGTAGATGAATGATCTCTACAATGAAAATTATGGCACTGATGACAAAAATGAAAGAAAACAATAGAAATATAATCATTGGTTGTAAAATTAATATTATTAATATATTCAGACTACCCAAAGTCATTTGTAGTCAATGCACTTACCTAAATTTTCATGGTATATTTTATAGACATTGAAGGAATGATCCTAAAATGCATATGGAACTATAGTAACCAAAATACTCGAGAAACAACACAACTGGTAGTATCATACTTCTTCATTTCAAAGTAGATGGCAAAGCTATTTAGTCAAAACACACACAAGTGAGTAGACTTGTATTAAAAGCCCAGCAATAAGTCCATGCATTTAATGTCAAATACTGTTTGACAAGGGAACCAAGAATACCGAATGAGGAAATGACAGTGTAGTATCTTAGTGGAAAATCTGGTTATCATGCGCAAAATAATGAAATCTGATTTCCATGTTACACTGTTCACAAAAATTCACTCAAAATACATGAAAGATTTGAATGTAAAGTCTGAACCCTTAAAACTCAAAGAAACAGGAAAGCACTGAGTGACACTGATATTTCGGATTTTGCATCAAAGTGAAAGCAAGAAAAACCAAAATCAAGTGGGACTAAATAAAAATTAAAAAGCCTCTGCACACTAAATAGTTAACATAAAAAAGCAACCTTTAAAAAGATGAAGTCGAGGGGTCGGAGAGATAGCACAACGGTGTTTGCCTTGCAAGCAGCTGAACCAGGACCTAAGGTGGTTGGTTGGAATCCCGGCCTCCCATATGGTCTCCCGTGCCTGCCAGGAGCTATTTCTGAGCAGACAGCCAGGAGTAACCCCTGAGCACCGCCAGGTGTGGCCCAAAAACCAAAAAAAAAAAAAAAAAAAAAAAAAAGATGAAGTCGAAATTTTTTTATACATGGATAAACATGGAAACTGTGTTGAGTGAAATAAGTCAGAGGGAGAGAGATAGACACAGAATAGTCTCACTCATCTATGCAATTTAAGAAAAATAAGACATTATTGTAATAATACCCAGAGACAATAGCAATGAGGGCTGGAAGGACTCACAGGGTGGTGAGTGCAGTTAGAGAAATAACTACACTAACAACTATCATGACAATGGTAGTGAGTGAGAGAAGTAGAATGCATGTCTAGAATACAGGCAAGGGGTGGGGGAGGAGGAGGATGGGGGAAACTGATAGTGGGAAGGTTTATTGGGGAAGAGGGCTTGTTCTTTTTTATAATTGAAATCTATCTACAAACATGTTTGTAATCATGATGCTTAAATAAAGATATTATAAAAAAGGAAGAAAGGAGAAGAAAGAAAGAAAGAAAGAAAGAAAGAAAGAAAGAAAGAAAGAAAGAAAGAAAGAGAGAGAGAGAGAGAGAGAGAAAGAAAGAAAGAAAGAAAGAAAGAAAGAAAGAAAGAAAGAAAGAAAGAAAGAAAGAAAGAAAGAAAGAAAGAGAGAGAAAGAAAAGAAAAAGCAGCCTTTACAATGAGCGAAACTATTTGTAAACCACTTATCTGACCCAGGTTAAAAAGAATAAAAAAGAAATGCAAGGGCTGGAGAGATAGCATGGAGGTAAGGTGTTTGCCTTGCATGCAGAAGGTTGGTGGTTCAAATCCCGGCATCCCATATAGTCCCCTGAGCCTGCCAGGAGCAATTTCTGAGCATAGAGCCAGGAGTAATCCCTGAACGCTGCCAGGTGTGACCCAAAAACCAAACCAAAAAAAAAAAAAAAGCTTACAACTCAATTGCTGAAAAACAGTCTAATTTAAAAATAAACCAAAGACAGGGGCCCGGAGAGATAGCACAGCAGCGTTTGCCTTGCAAGCAGCCGATCTAGGACCAAAGGTGGTTGGTTCGAATCCCGGTGTCCCATATGGTCCCCCGTGCCTGCCAGGAGCTATTTCTGAGCAGACAGCCAGGAGTAACCCCTGAGCACCGCCAGGTGTGACCCAAAAACCAAAAAAAAAAAAAAAATAATAATAATAAAAATAAAAAATAAACCAAAGAGTGTTTGATCCACTTCTTTGAAGAATGTCATGGGTATTTTTAAGGGGATCACATTAAATCTGTATAATGCTTTGGGGTGTGTTGCCATTTTAATGATGTTAATCCTGCCAGTCCATGAGCAGGGTATGTGTTTCCATTTCCGTGTGTCCTCTCTTATTTCTTGGAGCAGGGCTTTATAGTTTTCTTTGTATAGGTCCTTCACTTCTTTGGTCAAGTTGACTCCAAGGTATTTGAGTTTATGTGGCACTATTGTAAATGGGATTGCCTTCTTGACTTCCTTCTCTTCCTTATCATTATTGGTGTATAAAAAGGCCATTGATTTCTGTGTGTTAATTTTGTAGCCTGCCACCTTGCTATATGAGTCTATTGTTTCTAGAAGCTTTTTGGTAGAGTCTTTAGGGTTTTCTAAGTAGAGTATCATGTCATCTGCAAACAATGAGAGCTTGACTTCTTCCTTTCCTATCTGGATTCCTTGATATCTTTTTTTTGCCTGATCGCTATAGTAAGAACTTCCAGTACTATGTTGAAGAGGAGTGGTGAGAGCGGACAGCCTTGTCTTGTACCAGAATTTAGAGGAAAGGCTTTTAGTTTTTCTCCATTAAGGATAATATTTGCCGTTGGCTTGTGGTAGATGGCTTCAACTAGATTGAGAAAGGTTCCTTCCATTCCCATCTTGCTGAGACTTTTGATCAAGAATGGGTGTAACACTTATGAAGTTCATCTGGAACAATAAACACCCTCGAAGAGCTAAAGCACTCCTAGGGAAAAGGAAAATGGGAGGCATTACTTTCCCCAACTTTAAACTGTACTACAAAGCAATAGTTATCAAAACAGCATGGTATTGGAATAAAGACAGACCCTCAGATCAATGGAATAGGCTTGAGTTCTTCAGACATTGTCCCCCAGATATACAATGACCTAATTTTTGACAAAGGAGCAAGAAATCCTAAGTGGAGCAGGGAAAACCTCTTCAACAAGTGGTGCTGGCAGAACTGGTTAGCCACTTTCAAAAAAGCAAACATAGACCCCCAGTTAACATCAAGTACGAAGGTAAAATCCAAATGGATTAAAGACCTTGATATCAGACCTGATACCATAAGGTATATAGAACAACACGTCGGTAAAACACTCTATGACATTGAGACTAAAGGCATCTTCAAGGAGGAAACTGCACTTTCCAAACAAGTGAAAGCAGAGATCAACAGATGGGAATACATTAAACTGAGAAGCTTCTGCACCTCAAAAGAAATAGTGCCCAGGATACAAGAGTCACCCACCGAGTGAAACTATTCACCCAACACCCATCAGATAAGGGGCTAATATCCAAAATATACAGGGCACTGACAGAACTTTACAAGAAAAAAACATCTAATCCCATCAAAAAATGGGGAGAAGAAATGAACAGACACTTTGATGAAAAAGAAATACAAATGGCCAAAAGGCACATGAAAAAATGTTCCTCGTCACTAATCATCAGGGAGATGCAAATCAAAACAACGAGATACCACCTCACACCACAGAGATTGGCACACATCACAAAGAATAAGAACAATCAGTACTGGCGGGGATGTGGAGAGAAAGGAACTCTTATCAACTGCTGGTGGGAATGCCGTCTAGTCCAACCTCTATGGAAAGCAATATGGAGATTCCTCCAAAATCTGGAAATTGAGCTCCTATTCGACCCAGCTCTTCCACTCCTAGGGATATACCCTAGGAACACAAGAATACAATACAAAAACCCCTTCCTCACACCTATATTTATTGCAGCACTATTCACAATAGCCAGGCTCTGGAAACAACCAAGATGCCCTTCAACAGACGAATGGCTAAAGAAACAGTGGTACATATACACAATGGAATATTATGCAGCCGTCAGGAGAGATGAAGTCATGAAATTTTCCTATACATGGATGTACATGGAATCTATCATGCTGAGTGAAGTAAGTCAGAGGGAAAGAGAGAGAGAGAGAGAGAGAGACGCAGAATAGTCTCACTCATCTATGGGATTTAAGAAAAATAAAAGTCATTTTTGCAACAATCCTCAGAGACAATGAGAGGAGGTCTAGAACTTTTAGCTCACTTCATGAAGCTCACCACAAAGAGTGGTGAGTGCAGTTATAGAAATAACTATACAGAGAAGTACCATAATCATGTGAATGAATGAGGGAACTGGAAAGCCTGTCTGGAGTACAGGTGGGGGTGGGGTGGGATGGAGGGAGATTTGGGACATTGGTGGTGGGAATGTTGCACTGGTGATGGGGGTGTTCTTTGCATGACCGAAACCTAATCACAATCATATATGTAATCAAGATGTTTAAATAAAGAAAAAAATTTAAAAAAAAAGAAGATTTCTCAGTGAATGTTGACAGTAAAAAAAAAAGAAGTTGTAAAAAAGGCGTGGTTTTGGATGAACACTAACAAATGATCTCAGAATGTTAGTTGCCAATAAATTATGTTGAAAATAAAAAAAAAAAAAAACCAAAAAAGGACCTGGGTTGATATTTTCCCAAGGAAAATATGTAAAAATGATCTACTGGTGCATGAAAAAGGGCTTAACATCACTGATCACCAAGGAAATGCAAGCCTATTCTAATTCTTGTATGTATGCATAGCCAGGGTGGGGGTGAGTGTGCCATGATCAAATCCAAACTCTACACATAAAAGGCAAGTGCTCTACTACAGAGCTATAATTGAACCTGCAGAAACAGAAGATTGATGGTTGTCAGTTGCAAGAGTATGTGGAAGTGGGTAAAGGTAGCAGATACAAACTTCAGTTCCACCAGTTATGTGATGACTGCACTGGGGGCAGGAGAACTCTAATGTCTAGCCTGGTGATTAAAACTAATAGTTTGTATTATAAACTTGAATAAGTGGAAATCTAAGATCTTTTTGCTGTATACAGGAGATGATAACTGTGATGTGATGGTTGTATCTACCAGCCTCATTATATATCCAAAACATTAACAATTGTTGGTGCCAGTTACATTTCTTTGGGGGGGGGTTGGGTCACACATGGTGATTCTCAGGGGCTACTCCTGGCTACGTGCTCAGAAATTGCTCCTGACTTGGGGAACAATATGTAATGCTGGAATGCGAACCACCATCCATCCTGGATCGGCTACATGCAAGGCAAATGCCCTATCTCTGTGCTATCGCTCTGGGCCCATGTGCCAGTTATATTTCTGTAAAGCAAGTGAGAGAGAGATTGTTTTAATAGCCCTTTTTGACACACAGATTTAATACTACCAATCTTCACAAAATAATATAAGACGTGTCTGGGCTAGCAGTATCTTGCACTGTAACATTCCTATACTTACTCTTACATTCCTATAAGCACTGTGTCCAAGTACAAATATTAAAATCAGAGTAACTTAAGTAATTGCTTATACAAATAGATGCTATGTTATTTTTTAATTATTTTTGTTTATAGTAAACTGCAATTTCATGGCAGTATAATGTTACTGATCTGTAGAACGCAATTTGAATTGTGAGGTATGACAACTCCCAAAGATAGAGCTAACATGTAATCCTGAATAGTATCAGTAGTTTTTTTAGCTGTCCTGAATGGTTAAGTCAGAAAAACCCAGCAAAGACCCTAGAAACATTTTTCTAATCAGCAAAAAATATACTTTAAACAATTCTCAACTATTTTCTATCCTTTTCTCACTAGAGAATTGTTGATAGACAAAGAAAAAAAGTAGGGCCCGGAGAGATAGCACAGAGGTGTTGGCCTTGCAAGCAGCCAATCCAGGACCAAAGGTGGTTGGTTCGAATCCCGGTGTCCCATATGGACCCCCGTGCCTGCCAGGAGCTATTTCTGAGCAGATAGCCAGAAGTAACCCCTGAGCATCGCCGGGTGTGGCCCAAAAAAAACCAAAAAAAAAAAAAAAAACAAAAACCAAAAAAAAACAAACAAAGAAAAAAAGTAAACATTGAAATGAAGCTAAATTTATTATGGATTTGTGTATTAAAATGAAGTTTATTGTAAATAGACAGACTCTGGAAACAACCAAGATGCCCTTCAACAGATGAATGGCTAAAGAAACTGTGGTACATATACACAATGGAATATTATGCAGCCATCAGGAGAGATGAAATCATGAAATTTTTTTATACATGGATGTACATGGAATTTATTATGCTGAGTGAAGTAAGTCAGAGGGAGAGAGAAAGACGCAGAATGGTTTTACTCATCTATGGGCTTTAAGAAAAATGAAAGACATTTTTAACAGTATCTCAGAGACAAGAGAGATGAGGGCTGGTTAATGCAGCTCATGACATGAAGCTCATCACATAGAGTGATGAGTGCAGCTGGACAGATGACTACACTGAAAACTATCATAACAATGTGAATGAATGAGGGAAGTAGAAAGCCTGTCTCGAGTACAGGTGTGGGGGTGTGGGGAGGAGGGAGATCTGGGAAATTGGTGGTGGGAATGTTGCACTGGTGAAGGGGGGTGTTCTTTACTTGACTGTAATCATACAACTATAATCATGTTTGTAATCACGGTGTTTAAATAAAGATAATTATAAAAAATATTTTATAGGAATAATAAAATAAAAAGTAAATATTGTTTGAAAAAATCACATCTATTAATAAAAAAATGAAGTTTAAAATTGGCTTCCATATAACTAACTTCTCATTTACGTTAAATTGAGATAAACACACACACACACACACACAGTGTACATTTGCCTTGCATGCAGTTGACTCGGGACAGATCTGGGTTCAATTCCTGACATCCCATATGGTCCCTTGAGCCTGCCAAGAGGGATTTCTGAGCTCAGTGCCTGGAATAATTCCTGAGCACATCTGGGTGTAGTGCTGTCCCCCACCTCAAAATACCATCTAGTTCACTTGAGTTACCATGGTAATAATACAATTAGGAAACTTATATCTTGTTTAAAAGCACATGCTTTACACTATCCAACATTACTTCTGAACTCAGATGAAGCACAAAATACTCCCTGAAACAAATACTCTGCTCTAAGTAATGAGAGCTGGTAGCAAAAGCTATCACAGTTTACCACCACAAGGTACAAGATACAAATAAAGATAACTGCTGTTTGAAATATCTACTAGAATCAATGGTCCTCAAACTACGGCCCGTGGGCCACATATTGTATTTATTCCCATTTTGTTTCTTCACTTCTAAATAAGATATATGCAGTGTGCATAGAAATTTGTTCATAATTTTTGTTTTTACTATAATCTGGCCCTCCAACAGTCTGAAAGACAGTGAACTGGTCCCCTGTTTAAAAACTTTGAGGACCCCTGTTAGATAAAAGTAACATGAACCAATGAACTGAAATTAGAAATACTGCTTTCTCTTCATATTTGAGTATTTTTAGCATTTAAGTTTCATCCTTTCAATATAAACAATAAAGCATTTTCCCTGTGTTTTATGCAACTTCACTTTAAATTCTGAAACCAGATTACATATTTAATACTTAAAATTGGGTTCTGTGTTATATACATTATAGAGAATCTTAAAAAGTAAATTATGACTCAAAATATATTATGGTTAGCTAAAAACATATAGTGGAAGTAAAGAAATTACAGAAATGGAACCAAAGAAAAAAGTATGAATGACTAAACATTAAATGGAAGAATGAATTCAAGGTAAAACATCAATGTTCTTATATAAAGAATGAATAAACCTTAAATTTTGTCCACATCAGTGATGTAATATTTCCTTTTTCTAGTTATAGCTCTTTTTTTGTTTGTTTGTTTTGTTTTTGGACCACACCAGCAGTGCTCAGGGTTTACTCCTGGCTTTGTGCTCAGAAATCGCGCCTGGAAGGCTCAGGACCATTTGAGATGCCGGGAATAAAACAGGGTCAGTCCCAGGTTGTCTGCATGCAAGGCAAACGCTCTACAACTGTGCTATCTCTCCAGCCCCTATAGTTCTTTTTTTAAGTTCTAGCTAATATGCACTAAAAAACTGCTCCAGTTCTAGTATACATTCACTACTCTCAGCTTGGTTTTTGACTGGGAAAAATGACTCATTGGATGGGAGCTGGTCTTGCATGCATTGAATCCTGTCTTTGATTACCAGCATCACAGAACAATAATAATTACATAACAAAAGCAAACCCTTACTAGTTCTGAGTTCTCTTCATTTACCCACTGCTCTTGTGTGGTCTTTGCATAAAATTTCATCTGTCCTGTTGTCAGTTTGTGTGTACTCATCATCTATAAAATCATTGTGTGTCTAACCTGAAGTCTTCTCTGAGATTAATTTATGTAATTGTTTACTGGACCTCACCCCTTAATATTCTATAAAATGTCACTTATTTCGGCTCTAATGGACATTAAAATTTTCTCTCAAACAGCTGGATCATTCTCCTATTTATCCTGCCTTGAGTTGGTGTAAGTGTCCTCCCACAAATATAGAAACCTGAGAATTTGCTTTGATCTCTTCTCTATAATCAGATCTTGCTGCCCTTGCTTTTGAAGGAGTATTCATTGTTGGCCTTGGCCATGGGCCTGCTTCCACTGCTTTAGTGCAGGCCCACTTCATCTCATGCTCATATTTTTCACCAGCTCCCAATGTACTGTAGAAATTTTTACTTATATCTTATTCACTGCCATATTCTACTTAAGCCATAGTTTTAACTGTCATCTTCCTGCTTGAAACCAATAACACTTTAACTCTGGTACCTCTCCCCTCAAAAAAGATAAGAAGAGAAAAAAAAGATAAGACCATATGACCTTTTCTATCTTTTTGTTGTTGTTTCCGATCTGATCTTTCAATATTAACATTTCAAATATTGCAAATTCAAGAATTTTGTTCTTATTTATTTGGACCTCAGTTGTGCTAATAATTGTATAATTGAACTAGAGTATTCATTCAGTTCATGAAAAATTATTATGTGTATGGGACCCAAATTTCTATTGTGATTTCTGCCCAACCCTCCCCCGAAACATAACTTTCTACCAATAGGATTTTTGGTTTTCTATTGGTATCAACTTCATTTTGGTGCTTTCACCGCTTTTTTCTAACCTTTATTCTTAGAAGCAGTTTCAACTGCTTTCTGCTTTGTATTATTTTTAGTCTTAATTCATAAATAATACTTGGTTGTAATAATACTTGGTTTTTTTTTTAATTCAATAGATAGATTCCTCAGTATGAAAGGAGTTCAGAAGCCTGTATCCTTTTCGCCTTTTTTTTTTTTTTTTTTTTTGGTTTTTGGACCACACCCGGCGGTGCTCAGAGGTTACTCCTGGCTATCTGCTCAGAAATAGCTCCTGGCAGGCACGGGGGACCATATGGGATGCCAGGATTCAAACCAACGATCTTGGGTCCTAGATCGGCTACTTGCAAGGCAAACACCACTGTGCTATCTCTCCAGCCCCATCCTTTTCACCTTTGTTTCTTTGATTTACTAGAAATCTGGGCTTGGTTTTTCAGATATTGCTAGTCTTTTTTTTTTTTTTTTTTGGTTTTTGGGCCACACCCGGTAATGCTCAGGGGTTCCTCCTGGCTATGCGCTCAGAAGTCGCTCCTGGCTTGGGGGACCATATGGGACACCGGGGGATCGAACCATGGTCCGTCCAAGGCTAGCGCAGGCAAGGCAGGCACCTTACCTCTAGCGCCACTGCCCGGCCCCGTCTTTTTTTTTTTTTTAATATTTTTATTTATTTAAACATCTTGATTAAAATATGATTGTGATTAGGTTTCAGTCATATAAATAACACCTCCCATCTCCAGTGCAACATTCCCACCACCAATGTCCCAAATCTCCCTCCATCCCACCCCCCACCTGTACTCTAGACAGATTTTCCAGTCCCCTCATTCATTCTTTTTTTTTTTTTTGAATATATTTTTTAAGTAACATGATCATATTTGGGTTACAGTCATAACCAGAACACCCCCCTTCACCAGTGTAACATTACCCCCTCCCCCCTTCCCATCCCCTGCCTGTATTTGAGACAGGCATTCTACTATAATTGTTTTTAAGTTCAGTAAGTTGTATTTTTTTTCCTTAAAGGAAAAAAGTAAAAAAAAAAGTAAAGGTGTGATAGTAGCAATCGCCATTGTTTGCATAGGTCCAGAAGAATGGGGAAAATGGAAAAAAATCCTTGACTTGATTACTAAAAATGCCTCACCTCAGTTTATTGGCATAAGACAGACTCTGGGTTCCAGGCAATCCAGTCCGTCCAACTCCAGTCATTCTCAAGGTCTGGGTGAAATTTGTTCACACTTTAGCTGTTGTTGGTATCAGATTCTTATATTTAAAGACTCTGGATTCAGTACATTACTTTCATCAATGTCAGGCTGATGTGGAGCATCCTCTAGTTTCAGCATACCATTAAATGTGGAGTGATCTGCCCTGCATGCAGACTGTTGCTTAGTCGTCTGGGTGTTGGGAGCACTCTTTGGAGTAAGTCACTGCCAAAGCGGTGGTAGGTCTTCCCTGGTAGAGGCTTGGATCCTGGTAATGTTAAAGACAATTGTGGGGCCCGGAGAGATAGCACAGCGGTGTTTGCCTTGCAAGCAGCCGATCCAGGACCAAAGGTGGTTGGTTCGAATCCCGGTGTCCCATATGGTCCCCCGTGCCTGCCAGGAGCTATTTCTGAGCAGACAGCCAGGAGTAACCCCTGAGCAATGCCGGGTGTGGCCCAAAAACCAAAAAAAAAAAAGACAATTGTGGTTGTTTCCATAGATGGTATCCATTGTTCAGGTGTGTGTGGGCGATGCCCATTCTTCTGAGGCCTGAGCCAAATCATTATGCCCAATGTTCAGGGTAAAAGGCCTAATTACATTACCAAATTTGTGTCCCCATCTTTATTAGATAAGAACTTGTTTGCATATGTATTATTTCCCCATTTTAATGTGCCTATGCAAAGGAGAAGCAATGCCACAAGATATTGTTAATGCATCTGGGGGCTGACGAATAAAGTTCAACATTTCCCGTAACTTGGTACAAACATGAAATCTATACAGAGATATTCTTCTACCAGTATTGCTTATAAAACAGATCTCAAAGGGGGAAAATCAAACAAATAACAAATTCAGTGGGCAAAATTGTCACTATATGAGGATATTCGACAAGAGTTATAGATGTTAAGGGAATACATCTGAGATATACAAAGGAGATACACGTGACCCTTTTATGTTTTGGTAATAGTCAAGAGGGAGGGGGGTGTTTCCGAGACACCACTTTGGTCTGTGATTGGACAAACGAAGAGAGCATGGAGCCATGTCCTCCACTTGTTGCCTGCTGAAGCTTCCAACTCCCTGAGAGGCTTTCGCTTCCTAATTGCTGGAAGTTGAGAGTTCAGCAGTCCCCTCCCAGACCCTTGCATGAACAAGGAAACCTGGGGTCTCTTTTAAATTGCATCTCACTGGAACCCACTTGCTGGGACCCTGAGCAGGTGTCCAGGAATAACCCTGGGATGGGGAGGAAGGAGAGAGAAGGCTGCGCGGGGCAACTGAGGCTGCATCTTCACCTTATCTTGGCCAAAAAGCCTACAGCATGAAACCTTGCTGTGACGTATTGCCTGCTGAAACTTCAGACTCCACCCAAAAATTACTGTGAAAGATATGTAATCCACCTTGGCCAAAACAAAAATCATTAGTACAGAAAATGGTTAAATGTGTGGTAACAAGAGATGGGAGTGAGAGAGCAAAGGAATAAAAGGAGCACATGGACAATGTTCAGAAAATGACTAGCAGATGAAACACAATGATATCCATATGCGCCCCCGCGCGGTTTCGCAATGGACAGGTTTAATAAGGAAACTTCCCTGATAAGTACTAATGCCAGAACCTATTGTGACCCATGTCCCGCACCCCCTTCCTAGGCCTGGTTAAAGCAGCCTTTGACATGGCGGAGGGCTGCCAAACGCCATGCTGGCAGAACCTCCCGGCTTGGCTCCCAGGAAGGAAAGGGGTCCTTCCCGAGCCTGAAGGCCGGGAGGTCGGAGCCCCCTCCCCCAGACCCTCCCTTTGGAAGTGGGAGGGAAATGGGGCAAGCCTAGGAATGCCAATAAACTCCTCCAAGGGACCCACCTCGCTGGTTTGCCTTGCCATGTGGCCAGGCAAAGCCCTGGAGTATCGGAGGAAGGAGGTAGGGGGGAGATATTGCTAGTCTTAAAGTTGATGTGGATACCACCTACATGAGGGCCTATATAAAAAATTAAACAAAACAAAACAAAACAAAACAAAAAAACAACAAAGCAAAACTCCCTGTACTCCGGTATAGAGTTCCAGGGGTCTCAAACTCGCGGCCTACGGGCCGCAAACGGCCCTCCAAACAACATTTTGTGGCCCTGCCCTGGGGGAATCTTTTTTTGTTTTGTTTTGTTTTAGTTGTTTGGGTCACACCCCCCAATGTTCAAGGCTTACTACTGACTTTGCACTCAAGGATCACCCCGACTTAGCCTCCTGGGCCCCCAGGTAAATTGAGTTTGAGACCCCTGGTAGGCTTTAGTGCATATGTCTTTTCATTTTCCTGAGGGCCATCACTCAGTAACTCTGATCCTGAGATTCCCAGAATGACTACCTCTGCTTGCAGTCCTGCCATTGTTGTCTTAAGTGTTCTGTTTTCTCATGAGAGCCAACACTTTCCCAAACAACAGCACCGCAATTGTGGTGTTAATACTAGTCTGACAGGTCTGAAGTGATATTATGTATACATTTTCAGTTTTCTAAAGTTGTGATCTCTATAAGCCACTGGTTTTCTCCTTGGAATTTTCTTTTTCTTTTTTATTATTTTTTTGGTTTTTGGGCCACACCTCCGGCAGTGCTCAGAGGTTACTCCTGGCTATCTGCTCAGAAATAGCCCTTGGCAGGCACGGGGGACCATATGGGACATCGGGATTCCAACCAACCACCTTAGATCCTGGGTCGGCTGCTTGCAGGCAAACGCTGCTGTGCTATCTCTCCGGCCCCAAATCCTTGGAATTTTCTGTTTGTTGTCTTTGTCCTTTTTTCTCTGATTTGTCTTTTCTTTATCTTCAAGGTTTGTTTATTGTTTATTGTTTATTCTTTATTTATTGTTTGTTGTTTATTCTTTGTTTATTCTTCTGGGGTTATAGACATAGTGGCATCTTCATCTCATTCCATTTTTAAATGTTATCTGTTTTTTGTTTGTTTTGGTTTTTTGCCACATTCAAAATTCTCAGGGATTATTTCAGTATTATGACTCCCGGCAGTGCTCAGGGAGCCATATAGTATGCTAGGGATCAAATGCTAGTTGGCTACATGCAAGGCAAGCATCTTCCTGCTATACTATTGTTCCATTGTTAAAACTATTTTTGGTTTGTTGCATTTTTTTTATGGCCACTTGAGTAAGTTTCATTCTCTGTGTATTCATGCTTTCTAAACTTAAATTTCTCTTCATAGTAGTATTTTGTTTATTTAATTGGGAGATAGGACTTGAGCTACATCCAGAGGTGCTCAGAACTTCTAGCTAGTTCTGGGCTCATATCAGCCATAGTACTGCTCTGGGGATTATATGTGATGCCAGAGGTTGAACCAGGGTCACCCTCATACAAGGCAAATGCCTTACCCCTGTATTATCTCCCTGGCACCTTTTAATATACATTTTTTAGTATTTATTTTGTATATATTTATAGCTTCTTTTATGCTTTCCTATTTAATGAAAGGGTTTTATTATTTATTTTTTATTAATTATTATTGACTTTTTTGGTTTTGTTTTTGGGTCACACCTGTTGATGCTCAGGAGTTACTCTTGGCTCTGCACTCAGAAATAGCTCCTGGCAGGCATGGGGGACCATTAGGGCTGCCGGGATTCGAACCACCACCCATCCTGGATTGGCTGTGTGCAAGGCAAATGACCTACCACTTCACCATCTCTCCAGCCCAATTATTACTGACTTTTTATTAATGTTATAAGGAGGAAATATATATCAGCATTTTCTTCTGAGGGCCATATGGTTCCCAGCATATTCCAAGAAGGCTTCAGGTCAAAATCATGTAAATAAGGGTTATGACAAGAGATTAGAGGACCAACTGGTATGATAGAGGGAGGGTTCCAGGAAGGAAACAAGGTTGGAAGGAGGCTACAGTCTGAAGAAGGGTGAGAAACATTAGTCAAAAAGATAATGAAAATTTCCTTTGTAGCCTTGTAAGCACCTGCACTTACTATTACTTCCCAAACTGATTGTATTCTCTAAGGCTTTCTAAGAGTCATGCTCTCCTTTTACCCCCATCCCCAGTGACATTTGAGAATTGCAGCCAAGCATTCTGAGCCCGTTGCATTGTGTGGAGTGGGACTCATGTGCACAAAGCAATGCAAGGAATGGAGATGTTCACAACTAAAGAGATTCTGCTCTATTTGGAAGTTGGCCCACAGTATCTCTTGATTGCTGTTTTCCTCTTACTCTAGAAACCTGTTACATTGTGTGATATGAATTGAATTGAAAGAATCAAAATATTGATTGGAATGTGACATACTGATTTGAATGTGGCAAAAAAATTAAAAGTGGAATGGATGAAGATGCTACAATATCTATAACCAACAGAAGATCATATATATAGAATGTGTGTGTGTGTGTGTGTGTGTGTGTGTATACATACATATTCAGTTCTCAAGGTTTACTCCTGACACTATCCTCAGGGATAACTTCTAGAATGATTTGGAAGATCATATGGGATATTGGTCCTTCGCAGAAAACTGAACCCTGGTCAATTACATGCAAAGCCAGTGTACTATTATCTCTGGTGCCAGAAGCCACTGTAATTTAGCCCAATTGAGTTATCACTGGGTGTGACCCCAAAGAAAACTGTTAAAAGTATAATTTAGGGGTCAGAGAGATAGCATGGAGGCAAGGCGTTTGCCTTGCATGCAGAAGGACAGTGGTTCGAATCCCGGCATCCCATATGGTCCCCGAGCAGGCCAGGAGCCATTCTGAGCGTATAGCTAGGAGTAACCCCTGAGAGCTGCCGGGTGTGACCCAAAAACCAAAAAAACAAAAAAAACCTATAATATAGATTATTTTTCTTATATAGACTCCATAATAAACATTAAAATCTTGAGGTAGGTCAATATACATTAACATTAAAACTAATTATGAATGTCACTTTCATATTTTAAATTTTTATTTTCCTTTTTATGAATAGTTACAGATCCAATAGTTTTATTCAGATAGTAAAGTCGGAGTTTTCTGGATTTGCCTTTGCTATTATTTAAATATTTTTCCTCTCTTGTAGATTTGTTTGAGATCACACTGTTATTAAGCATGGAACCACCTTCGTTAACGTCACCTGGGAAAGAGAGTTATTTTTTATATTAATAACTAGCAAGGAAATGAAATGATCAATGGAATCATGACAAATGCCAACTGCTGCTTTCTGTATCCTGATTTTTCAACCAGTGAGGCAAAACTGCTTGTGCTTTAAAGAAAATAACTCAGCTTTATTATTGACAGTTTAAAATTTTTTTTCACATCTGAAATGATAAATTCTTAATTGAGCACACAAAAATCTCTAAGGCCTTATTTATAGTAGATTTCTTTTGTGGCTCTTTGAAAATTTCTATGTCTGTGTTACAAACTGTTACTTGACAAAGTCTTCAAGAAACCAGGAAAGAAATGAACTTGGAAAGTTGTATGGTTGTAATAGACTGCAGTGAATTTACATGGACAGTTCAAGAGATCGTCTATTTTATCACCAGACATATTACTTAAGTACAAATTAATTCACAGTTTTAATGACAGTAAAGCTGCTTGAAAATGGCATGGGTTAGATTCTTACGGAAACCTGGTGGCAATCTTGGAAAAGTTTACCAACCCGGGAGTATGCTGTCTCTGGCTCCCACCAAAGGCTTGTTGAACGAACCAGGACAAAATAGCTGCTTTCTTAACAGTGCTGTACAGGTGAGAACACATTTTACAGGGTCCTTTGCAGAAAATTATTTGTCTAATTCTTCTTTCATTGTAAATGAAGACTAAAACCATCATGGACTGTTTTATATCACATTTCATGATAGCAAAAATATTTTGGCTTGCATTTTTATTATAATACATGCAAAAATTTGAGCAGAACAGTATGAGTAATTAAAATCTTTTGACTTATGTATGTATGATGTTTGTTTCTAAAATATATAAAGTTTCCTTTTGAGTCAGTTAATCATGTATGAATAAATAATTGTACATGTATATAGTAATCTTTTGAGAATAATAAAGAAAAATAATCATTAAATTTTGTTAGTTACCAAATAAAGATGCTGCATATGATTAATGCAAAAGAAACGTGTATATTGCTAAAGACTTGGGGTTGGGAGGAACAATTTAAGCCACATTCAATACTGCTCAGAACCTACTTATGACTTTGCTCGAGGGCTACTTACTCCTTGATGTAGTTTGGGGACCATGAGGTTCCAGCAATAAAACTGGGATTGGCCACATACAAGACAAGCACCTTAACTTCTATGCTAACTCTCTGACCCTTGACTTTAATTTTTTTAAAAGGTGGCCATATTTTTTGAGTGGCCATTTTTATGAAATATGGTATTAGCTGTATTTTAAATTTTAATATAAAATACGATATTAACCATAATAAGAAACAATTGAATTGTATTTGTTAAAAATAGGTTTAAACCCATTTTAAATAAATGAACAAGGAATTTAAAAGAAGCCACATAAATCACCTTTTTTCTATAGTTTGGATCCTGTGTAGTAAAAAATTTGTTCAACTGGGGTCCTGACAGTGGTCAGGGCATTTACCTTGCACATGGCCAACCCAAGTTTATTCCCTGACATCCCATAGTCGCCTGAGCCTGCCAGGAGTAATTTCTAAGTAGAGAGCCAGGAGAAAACCCTGAGCACACTGGATGTGACCCAAAAACCAAAGAAAAAAATATTGCTTAACTCTGAAACATTCCAGTTATATATGAAAGACATACTTCACTCATTTTTTGAAAGATGAGAGTATTATTATTTTGGGGGGGCTGATCATTTTAAACTTTTATCTGATGAGAATGTAGTAGTTGAATTCTCTGAATTAAAACCAAAGTTATGTATTCATTTGCTTAAATTTATTATGTTCTTACTGTGTTCTTGGCACTTAATTTGAATACTACATGTTTAAGTTAATTCTTAAAATCCTAATTGTTAGGATTCCCATTTTATTGGTAAGAAAACAGTTTCAGAAAAGGCTTTTCCCGGGGCCGGGCGGTGGCGCTGGAGGTAAGGTGCCTGCCTTGCCTGCGCTAGCCTAGGATGGACCGCGGTTCGATCCCCCGGCGTCCCATATGGTCCCCCAAGAAGCCAGGAGCAACTTCTGAGCGCATAGCCAGGAGTAACCCCTGAGCGTCACAGGGTGTGGCCCAAAAACCAAAAAAAAAAAAAAAAAAAGAAAAGGCTTTTCCCAAGTCAGAATTAGAGCCCAGGCCACTCTCAGAGCTTGAATTATTGACCACTGTGCTGAGCTCCATTCCCAAGGTGGAGCTGTCCTGATCTTCATTTTTCTTGGTAAAAAGGAACTCACTGAGGAAAAATTTTAATATGTAAATTATTAATAATAAGTAAATGGAAAATCCAGTTATGCTTTATGAAAAGTAACTTTCAAAGGCAAAAATTTAAGTGACCTTTATTGTATAATAGAAAACTTAGGAAACTTAGTATTATTTGTTTCAGTTGATTTTCCATCTTAACTGGGAGAAATGAGTGTGCACAAATGGATTTTCTTACATTATTTGAAGAAATGAAAGTTCCAGAGAGACTTGAAGATCTTAGTTATTTGGTGCAATAATAATTGGCATGGCAAGTGACACTGCATGTTAGTTATAACCTGGACAGTACTCTGAACATTTTTTTCTTTGTTTTTTTTTTTTTGTTTCTTTGTTTGTTTTGTTTTTGGGTCACACGTGGTGGTGCTCAGTGGTTACTCCTGGCTTTGTGCTCAGAAATCATTTTTGGCAGTTCAGGGGGCCATATGTGATGCCACGAATTGAACTGGAGTCTGTTGGAAATTGGCCCACATGCCACTGTGCTACCACTCTGGCCCCTATTATTAACATTTAATTCCTGCAGGGGCCGACGTGGTGGCGCAAAGCGGTAAGGCATCTGCCTTGCATGCATTAGCCTAGGACAGACTTCAGTTTGATTCCCCAGTGTCCCATATGGTCCCCCAGCCAGGAACGACTTCTGAGCGGATAGCCAGGAGTAACCCCTGAGTGTCACCGGGTGTGGCCCCCCCCCAAAAAAACAAAAAGATTTAATCCCTGTAATAACTCTGATGCTGGGCAAATGCCTATTCTCTCATTTTATAGATTTTAAGTTTTACAAAACAGTATTGAGTACTGGACTGATTATTTCAATAATGTCAGTCTTTCTGCTATTTTGTTATTTTAGTAAAAGATAATTTATGTCTAAGGGAAATACAAAAGGTCTCAATTATTGCTGCCTATTACTATACTGTATTTCTATTACTACACAGATATTCCCTTTTCATTCTTAGTTGAGTAGACCAAACCTGGCAGTGTTGGCAGGACCATCTCTGTTGGCTTACTGACAAAACTTATTTCTGCTCACCCTTTTTTGTGGTTGTTGCCACACTACACTCACTCCTTTTTTATATAGCCTATATTTCCTTCCTAAATTTACTTAGTTTCAAGAATTTATAATCACTTCTTCTTTCATGTCTTTGCCAAGTTCTTCATTTAGTAACCCATGTTTCCTGTTCATATGAAATCCTTAACTGAGGAGTTAGTTTTTTCTTGTTCTGTGTCTGTTAGGGTTTTCTATTGTGAAACAATAGGAATAGCTTATAAATCCATATTTGATAGAATAAATTTGATATAAGAAATATAGGTATATACCAGTTTTTAGACTTGGCATTTGTATGTATCTGATTCTGTGCAATACCTGAAAGAAGCTACTATTTATCCCATAATATAAAAAATATTCAAATGTATCTTTTGTTGTGAGAAAAGTTTTATCAAGTCTCTTTCTTCATATCTCACTGTTGTATAGGTTTTATGGCAGTTGGATATATTCCGGCGAAGCCTGCGAAGTCTGACTGGACATGTTTGTCAGGGAGAGGCCTGTATCTTTTGTGCACTGAAGGTAATCTGAATAGTTCTGAAAATATACCACCAATTACCTCTCAAAACATTAATTCTGTTTGTTCATCTAATGGGTTAATTTAGTTCATTGTCAAATAAGTTATACTTTTGAAAATGTGTTGTTTTCTTTAAAAAAATTATTCAGGTTTATGTTCTCATTTTCTCTCATATGAAGGCAGTGAAACTTAATAGTCTTTAGGGAAGTGGCTAATGTTGTGCAGCACGTATCTGGTCAGTATGAGGCCCCAGGTTCCATTCTTGGCACCTAGAGCCAATAGGGATGGTCCTGCCAACACTGCCAGGTTTAGCCTACTCACAAAGTATTAATGTTTTGCATATTATAAAAGTGCTAGGTATATTGCCTTAGAATGGTTGCTTTATTGTTTTAGAATGATTATTCATTTTATATATTTCTTTGAACTACTACTAGATTCTGTATATATAGTTAATGAGGATACATCTTTACACAGAACTGATAATGCTTTTCTCAAGAAGCATATATTCTAGTAGGGGAAGATAGAGTAAATAAGCAAAATAGGGGCAATATTTTATAGAACTAACTACAGAAAAGGAAAATTAAATTATGGTAAGATATTAAAGTGTGAGATGGCCCAGCAAGCACCTTTACTTGAATAAAGACCTAGAAATGATGACCACTTGTAGACTAGAGTATGCAAGTATTTATTCCTGCAAGTGGGAAAAAGCAGCTACAAAAACCTTAAGGAAGCATGTGTGTGTGAGTGTGTGTATGTATGTGTGTGTGTGACATATTCAAGAAAACTGGAGGCATAGCTTTGTTAGCAAGAGAAGAACTGTAGAAAATGAACTTAGCCGTAATAATTATGTTCATCAAAACTTGTTTGTAAATTCTTTTGTAAGATTCCTACAAAGGGATGAGTCTAATTCCTTAAAACTGACTGATCTAACTTTTATTAGATATAGCAAAAAAAAAAAATGCTGCTGATATCGGAAATAAGGTTGAGTTGGAAAAACCTCCTCCTTCATCTCTGGCTCTTCGGGTGCTCATTCATGATACTGAGCTCCATCATACTTTTAGGAAGTAACACTGTTCTCACCCAAATGACAATGATAATATTGCTGATTTTTGTAAGTAAATTTTGGGGTGGGTAGTTTGGTTACAAATCAATTCATAATCATTGCAGAACAATTGTAACTGGCACATGGTCCACATAGAAAGGACCTTAGCTTTTCTTTCGAGGGATTTAGGAAGTTTTGGAATTGTTTTGAGAGAAGTGATATTATCTGTAGATAAAATGTTTGAAATAGATGTCTTTGACTGCTTGGCTGAGAATAAATAGAAGAAAGACAATGGCAGAACAGGAAGTCTAGGATATATTAACTCATTTATGTCACTGAAATTTTTCCCAAGAATAATAAACCTTATTAATATATTCACAAGATAAACATTTGTTTTTTATGTTCTTTGATATTCTTAATACATACTCATGCAAATAGGAAAATAAAATCCTTTTTGGGTTTTCATTTTTTTCCTATGTTTCTGAAAAGACTGCTTGAATACATCAGAATGGTCAACAGTTTTGTTCTTAGTTCAAAGACATGGCAAAATAGGTTTATTGTAAGCATAACTGTAAAATCTAGTTAATAAATTTCTTAGCCAAATATTTTCTTTTTTTCTTCTTTTCTTCTTTTTTTAAAATATTTTTTCTTTATTTAAACATTTGACTACAAATATGATTGTGATTAGCTTTCAGTCATGTAAAGAACAACCCTCCTTCACCAGTGCAACATTCCCACCACCAATGTCCCAAATCTCCCTCCATCCAACCCCACCTCTACCTGTACTCTAGACAGTTCTCTCATTCATTCATATGATTATGGTAGTTCTCAGTGTAGTTATTTCTATAACTGCACTCACGACACTCTTTGTGGTGAGCTTCATGAAGTAAGCTGGAAGTTCCAGCCCTCCTCTCATTGTCTCTGAGGATTGTTGCAAAAATGACTTTTATTTTTCTTAAATCCCATAGATGAGTGAGACTATTCTGCGTCTCTCTCTCTCTCTCCCTCTGACTTATTTCACTCAGCATGATAGATTCCATGTACATCCATGTATAGGAAAATTTCATGACTTCATCTCTCCTGATGGCTGCATAATATTCCATTGTGTATATGTACCACTGTTTCTTTAGCCATTCGTCTGTTGAAGGGCATCTTGGTTGTTTCAGAGCCTGGCTATTGTGAATAGTGCTGCAATAAATATAGGTGTGAGGAAGGGGTTTTTGTATTGTATTCTTGTGTTCTTAGGGTAGATCCCTAGGAGTGGAATAGCTGGGCCAAATGGGAGCTCAATTTCCAGATTTTGGAGTTTTCCATAGAGGTTGGACTAGATGGCATTCCCACCAGCAGTAGATAAGAGTTCCTTTCTCTCCACATCCCCGCCAGCACTGATTGTTCTCATTCTTTGTGATGTGTGCCAATCTCTGTGGTGTGAGATGGTATCTCATCGTTGTTTTGATTTGCATCTCCCTGATGATTAGTGATGAAGAGCAATTTTTCATGTGCCTTTTGGCCATTTGTATTTCTTTTTTATCAAAGTGTCTGTTCATTTCTTCTCCCCATTTTTTGATTGGATTAGATGGTTTGTTTTTTTTTCTTGTAAAGTTCTGTCAGTGCCCTGTATATTTTGGATAGCAATCCCATTTACGTTAGTGCCACACAAACTCAAATATCTTGGAGTCAACTTGACCAAAGACGTGAAGGACCTATACAAGAAAACTATAAAGCCCTGCTCCAAGAAGTAAGAGAGGACACACGGAAATGGAAACACATACCCTGCTCATGGATTGGCGGGATTAACATCATTAAAATGGCAATAGTCGGAACTTCCGGCCTCCCAGCTTCTTGAAGGTTATCTTTCCTTCCTGGGAGCTGGGAGTCTACCAGCTTGGGGTTCAGCAGACCTCTGCCATGCCAGAAGCCTTCTTAACCAGGCCTAGGGTGGGTACGGGACTTGGGTGACCCCAGCACCCCTCTACTGCCTTGCTACAGATCTCCAGGGCTTCCCCAGGCCACATGTCTGGGCAAGCCAGTGAGGTGGGTCCCTCTGGGGAGCTTGTAGGTTACCCTAATCTTTACTTGTGGGTTGCACTAAAGCAGTCACTGGTAATCTCTTACCAGTCTATATTTTCAATAGGGAATTTGGTGAAGGAGTCCCTCAGTTTAATGCTTATGTTTGAACCAAGTCATGGGTATTGTTGGACGTGTTCTTATGCCCCCATATACTCCAATAATACCACATGGCTTTATTTCTTGTTTGCTTAGGCACATTAAAACGGGAAAATAATATACATACAGATAAGTTCTTATCTAATAAAGATGGGAATACACAAATCTTGTAGTGCAATGGGACCTTACACCCTGAACATTGACATAATGACCTGGCACAAGCCTCAGAAGAATGGGCATTCTCCATTCACCCCTGATCTAGGGAAGACATCTACAAAACATCCAAGGTCATCTATAACATCATCAGGAGGCAATCCTCTACCAGGGAAGACCCTACCGCTGCTCTGACATCGACCTACTCAAAAGAAACTTCCCTTAACACTGAGAAGACTTAACAACAACAATGACCTGCTTACTGGACTGGGCTTTCTGTATTGCCCCTTAATTGTGAGGTGAAACTAGAGGATACTCCACAACAGCCTGACTTCAATGTAGGATGTGCAGATTCCAGGATCTTTAATACAGAAACCTGATGCCAACAATAGAGACTACGTGAAAAATAAAACTGTATTGGCACTACAGACAATGACTTGGATTGAAAAAACTAGTTTGTCTGGAGCCTAGAGTTGGTCTTATGCCAGGAAACTTCAGGGGTAGGGTCTCCTTGTATTTAGACCAAGGCTTTTCCTTTCCATGTCCCCCATATTTTGGTGGACCTATGCAAAGAATATTTGCCACTCTAACACCGTTTTTACTGTGCTCCTTTGACTCTAACCCTTAAAAAAAACTCTTAAACTTTTGATGTTAACTTAAAACAATATGCAAAAAAACAAAACAAAACAATATGCATGTGCATGAAAATATAAAAAAATATTATGCCTTCAATGTTTAAGGAGTCACATAAATTACATGGCTTTAGATTGCTTTGTGTACTGCTAAGAAATGTTATAATGTACTACAATCTGGGGACTTGTGGACAAAGTAATTGTACATGGGTTATGCCTTATTTTTCTTAATGTTCTTTGACGTAAGTTCAATATTTAGGCGTCATCAAGGGGATTTCTTCTGAGAACTCTGTTTATGGGCGATTGTCCTTCCACTGTAACTTTACCTTGTCCTCTTTGCATCATTGTTCTCATAATTAAAAATTTTAAAAAAATGGCAATACTCCCCAAAGCATTATACAGATTTAATGTGATCCCTTTAAAGATACCCATGACATTCTTCAAAGAAGTGGATCAAACACTTATGAAGTTCATCTAGAACAATAAACACCCTCGAATAGCTAAAGCACTCCTAGGGAAAAGGGAAATGGGAGGCATTACTTTCCCCAATTTTAAACTGTACTACAAAGCAATAGTTATCAAAACAGCATGGTATTGGAATAAAGATCAGTAGAATAGGCTTGAGTTCTCAGACAATGTTCCCCAGACATACAATGACCTAATTTTTGACAAAGGAACAAGAAATCCTAAGTGGAGCAGGGAAAACCTCTTCAACAAGTGGGGCTGGCAGAACTGGTTAGCCACTTGCAAAAAAACAAACATAGACCCCCAGTTAACATCATGTACGAGGGTAAAATCCAAATGGATTAAAGACCTTGATATCAGACCTGATACCATAAGGTATGTAGAACCTCAATCATGACATTGAGACTAAAGGCATCTTCAAGGAGGAAACTGCACTTTCCAAACAAGTGAAAGCAGAGATCAACAGATGGGACTATATTAAGCTGAGAAGCTTCTGCACCTCAAAAGAAATAGTGCTCAGGATACAAGAGCCACCCATCGTGTAGGAGAAACTATTCACCCAAAACCCGCCAAAATATTTTCATAGTTCTCTCTCTTCTCTCTCTCTCTCTCTCTCTCTCTCTCTCTCTCTCTCTCTCTCTCTCTCTCTCTCTCTCTCTCAGTTCACATTCATCTTACAGGTTTTTTTTCCCTCTTTGCTTTGGGGCCACTTAGCTGGTCTCAGGGGCTTACTCCTGGCTCTGTGCTCATCGCAGAGGTGCATGGTGGATTGACTGTAAGTGATACCTGGGTTGGCTGCATACAAGACATGCTCCTTAACCCCCTATACTATTTCTTCAGCCCCAAGTGAGAGAATTTCTTCAACAACCTATTTCCTTTACACCTCTCCTCAAACATTCTGTTGCCTTCAGTAAAGCGGAGCTCTTTCCCACTGTCCTTCTTTTACCCCCTCAGCATCTCCTTATGCCTGACACTCTATTTTAATTTCATTTACTTTCCTCTCATTTTTCTCTTTTAAATTTATCACATTCTATGTTAACATTACTTTATGCTTTCTAATTTCTACAACAAGAATACATGCTCCCATTTTTGAGGGTAAGATTGTTGTTTTCTATTATTGTAGAAAACAGTGCTGGCCCACTTCTGCTTTAGGGGGTACGTTATTACAAATTTTAGTAATACTTGTTCTTTGTTCTTGAAGAACGTCATTAGAATTTTAATAAGAATTTTATTGAATCTCTTGTGGATAGGATGGTCATTTTAACATAATAATTCTTCCAGTCCATGAATATGGAATTCTTTTTTTTCTACTTGTATTTTATCAATTTGTTTTAATAGTGGTTTATGGTAAAAATTAAAAAAAAGAATAACACCAATAATTTTATTCATGAGAATGAGGTATCCACTGTTAGATTAAAGCTGAGACATAATTTTCTGGGGGAAAATAGAAACTTAATAAAATCTTTTAAAATGTATTAAAGGGCCGAGCAATAGCACAGTGGTAGGGCATTTGCCTTGCATGTGGCAAACCTTGATAGACTTTGGTTTGATTCCTGGCAACCCGTATGGTCCCCCAAGTCTGCCAGAGCCAGGAGTAACCTCTGAACACTGCTGGATGTGACTCAAAAACCAAAAAAAAAAAAAAAAAGTATTAGAAGTAATTATCTTTTGTGTGTCTTATAAAAAATACATTTTAATTTAAAACATAATAATATGGATAATTGTCATTTTGTTGAAGTTATATATTATTTCAAATAACAATGCCATAGTTTTTTAAGGCTTACTGAAGAATGCAGAAGAAGTAGCAAAATTTTTAACTTTATTTATTGATTGATTGATTGGTTTTGGGGCCACACCCACTGAGCAGTGCTCAGGGGTTACTTCTGGCTCTACACTGAGAAATCACCCCTGGCAGGCTGGGGACCATATGGGATGCCAGAAATCAAACTGGGTCCCTCCTGGGTCAGCTGCAGGCAAGGCTAACGCCCTACCACTATGCTTCTCTGGCCCCTAACAAAATAATTAAAAGTTGATTTAGGTTATTCCCTTTTATTTTTCAAGATAGTGAATTCTCACTAATATGTATAGATTATATATATTTTAGGCTAAAAAATTTTAATTTCTTTTTTTTTTTTTTTTTTTTTTTTTTTTTTTTTTTGGTTTTTGGGCCACACCCAGTAACGCTCAGGGGTTACTCCTGGCTATGTGCTCAGAAGTTGCTCCTGGCTTGGGGGACCATATGGGACACCGGGGGATCGAACCGCGGTCCGTCCAAGGTTAGCGCAGGCAAGGCAGGCACCTTACCTTTAGCGCCACCGCCCGGCCCCAAATTTTAATTTCTTTAGTAAATATTTCAAACAGTTTATCTTAGAACATTTCCTTAAACAATGCATCAGAATCTGTTGGAAACTGTAAAAATGAGCTTCAGGGGCCTGAGCGGTGGCACAAGGGGTAAGGTATCTGGCTTACCCACGCTAGCCTAGGACAGACCGCCATTCAATCCCTGGCATCCCATGTGGTCCCCCAAACCAGGAGCGATTTCTGAGCGCAGAGCCAGGAGTAACCCCTGAGCGTCACTGGGTGTGGCCCAAACTCCCCCTCCCCCCCAAAAGCTTCAGTTCAGGTTTAATTATGATCACTGAGGATAACACATAAGAACATCTTTTATTTTATTTTTTGGTATTTGTGTCACAACTGGCAGCACTCAGGGGTTATTCCTGGCTCTTCACTCAGAAATCACTCCTGGCAGGCCCAGGGGATCATATGGGATGCCAGGATTCGAACCACTGTCCTGCATGCAAGACAAACGCCCTACCTCCATGCTATCTCTCCAGCCCCAAGAACATCTTTTATTAAGCTTATTGACTTTTTATATAGAGACAGATACATTATTTGCATGCATCCCTAAAACTTGACTTTCACTCAGAATGTTTTTTTTTTTTTTAGAATTTTAAAAGATTTTTTTTTTTTTTTTGACACACTGCCGAGTTTATTGAATCACCAGCAGCTCTGAAAAAGGTTTTAGGCCTTTGGTGGTGAAGTGGTGTGTGCTGGCCCAGCAGGACCCGGTGGAGAAGTGGGAACTTGATCTTGGATTTGTGGAACTGCTTGACCGCTGGCTGGCCACACTTGCCAGAAGTGATCTCTTCCACCTTCATGATCTGAATGGAGTGAGCCCTGCAGGGCACAGTACTGAGCACCCATGTCGCAGTAGCACTAGGTGACTGTGCCGGCTGTGGTGAGGTCCTGGTACTCCTGGTACATGTTGTGGCTGCCACTGCAAGAGTTGTAATGCAGCCAGATGCCGAAGTTCTTCACCCTCAGGGGAGACTTCTCAAAAGCCAACCCGCAGTAGACAATTTCTTGTCTACCCACAGTAGGACAATTTCTTCATCTTCTTCAACCACGACATGAAGTACCAGAAGCAGGACTTGACAGGACTTGGCCACCGCGTGGGTTGGTTTGATTTTTTGATTTTTTTGTTTTTTTGGGAACCGTACCCAGCTCCGCTCAGGGATTACTCCTAGTTACTTTATGTGCTCAGATATCGCTCCTGACTTGGGGGAACCATATGGGACGCTGTGGATCAAACCCATGTCAGTCCTGGGTCAGCTGCGTGCAAGGCAAACGTCCTACTGCTGTGCTATTGCTCACACCCCGCCACCATGTGGTTGGGGCAAAGATGTGCATGCAGTGGAGGGTGGTGTGTGGCACTTGGGGGTGGGCAGGCAGCTCCCTACCACTTTGTACTCTCGCAGAGTGCCCGAAGCCATCATGGCGACCTTACCACGCCCGCTGCCACCAGAAAAAAAGGAATTTTAAAAGTTTTTAAGCATAATTTTAATAATTACTATTCATTAATCAATTTAGTTATTAAATATTTATTGCTAGATAATTATTAAAGAATTTTAAAAGATTATTTTGTATTAGTTTCAAAGTATAATTTTTACTTGTTTCCTTGTGTTTAAATTGTGGTACTTCTCAGTCCTACAGGAAATCACCAGGGTTCAATCCATGGGCACTTTGGAGGTACTTTGGAGTGGGCAGGGCAACGCAGGCCAGACATTCTCCTGCACTTTGAGCTGTCTCTCTGGCCACTGACAAGAGTCTCTAGTTTTACTTAATGTATTGAAAGTAGTAGGAATTATCTATAGCTATTGGCATTAAACTTACTCATGTACTTATTGATTCCCAAGACAATATTTGCACAGTTTCAACACAGTCGAGAAAAAGCTCTTCCCTCTGACAACATAAGGCATGCTCTTGCAGAAAGCTTCAAAGATGAGCAGCGATTTCAGCTTGGCCTTATGGATGATGCTGCAGAGTGCTTTGTAAGTGTCTGATCATCCCTAAGAATAATAGTTTGCTTTTCTTAAGTGATGCAAACCTTGAGGAAAATGAAATGAAACATAAATTTGTAAAAGTAGAAATGTGGCAGAACTGGCTAATAGATACCTATCTTACCCATCCTTCAGAGTTATTTAAATACTTCCGTGTTTTATGTATTTTTAGTATTGATTGTGCTGCTATTTTTTATTGACTACTCAAATATTTTAAAAAGTAGATATGGAGCAAAGAGGTCTACAAAGAGAAATTATATTATTTAATTCAGTGCTCTGCTTTTGCAGAGCTCCTCTGTGCCCGACCCTCCCAGCAGTATCATTTCTCACTACATGCCTTGAGACTTTTGGAGAGGGAATAGGTTTCTGATGCACTGTGGTAGGGTACATACCTCTGATATTACCTCATCCAGGGTTGAAAGTCACTGCCTACGTTTGATGAAGAGATTGTGTTAGCATATGAAGATTAGAAAGTAAATACCCATACACCTTCTAGTATAATGTAAATTATAAATGGTTTGAATAATATATGTGTCATCTATGTTTAAAATGAGGTGACTTCTTTACTTACTCTCCTTGCTTATTCAGACAAGTCTGTAAATTCTTTGTCAGAAACTTTTTTAATGCTTTCCTTGACATATATTGGCCCTGTACCAACTCTTCCTAGTTCAGGCCTTTATTCTCAGCATTATTTTAAATCTTACCAGAATTATTTTATTCTCTCTCCTTATAACCTGACCACCAGATTAGTGTTTTTTTTTTCAAATTGGTGGTTGGTTTTTATTAATGTGATTCAAATTAAGACTTCTGACATATGTAGTTCTTTATTATCAAATTTCACTTTATATGTTCTCTTCCTAGTGTTTTTCTTCCTAGAGATGCCTCCATTCTGTTCTTTAAGTACATCTTCAAAAAGGCAGAACAAAACAGTGCAGAGGTCTCTTACTTTTCTTTTACTAATGCCTATCATGTCATGAATACCTAGAGAAAGGGTTTTAGCCACTCAGGCTTTTCTCGGTGTTTCTCACTAAGTATATTTTGCTAAGTGGAACAGGCTGGTGCTTCAGTTGAACACAAGTATCTTTCTCTATGGCTTCCTTGTTTTTCCATCATTTTCCTTCCCACATTTCAGAAAGTTTTCTTGACTCTAAGAGTGCTTCATATGCTCAATAAGAACATTAGTTCTCTTGGCAAGTGTCTTGCCCTTTACTCATATAACAATACCTAGAAAATGCTGTGTAACATTGCAGGCTCTTTCAGTTTTGCTCTGGAAATTTGTGGAGCCTTCTTTTTTGACTTTCCATTCCCTTTATGTTTACAGTGCCACCTTTCTGTAGATCCTCATATATGAGACCAAGGGATCCTCAGTTCCATATTTTCTAAGGGTTTAGAGAAAATATAATAGGATTCTCATCTGTTTTGTTTATGTTGGTCATTTTGGTGATTTTTCTGGAAGATGAGGGGTCTGTCCAAAAGGCTAAACATGTCTTTTAAAATCTTGCATTTATAGCTTGAGCTCAAGTTCTTGAAATAGTCCCCTTAAGTTATGTTGACTTAATTATCTTGTCATTTTAGTTATGCTAAAATGACATGGTTACCCCAGTCAGATCTCTGACTTTTTGTAGACTTTACTATCTTTAGATTTTATTAAACATTGTATGTGATAGTCATATTTCAGTGAGCATCTTTATTGTTTTTTAATAGATGGAAAATTTTTATTATTGCACTGCTTAGCAAACCTGTTGTGTTGATTAAAATATGTCAAATATTTAGCAGACTTTATGATTTCATGTTTTCTTACACTATAATTAATGGAATATATAGAAATCCAGGTTTAAATAATTGAATGTTCTTGAGACAGAGGAGGGGATGTTAGCTAGTTAAAATAATTTATTGGCAATGTTTTCATAAAAAGTATTTTTCTATCAAATAATCAGTATTACAAATCTGAACATTTGGGGGCAGGAGAGATAGCACATGCTTTGCATGCAGCCAAAGTGGAAGGGACCTGGTTTGATTCCTGGCATCCCAGATGGTTCCCCAGCCTGCCAGGGACGATTTCTGAGTGCAGAGCCAGGAGTAACCCCTGAGAGCCACTGAGTGTGGCCCAGAAACCAATCAATCAATGAATCAATAAATAAAGTTTAAAAAAAAAAAACAAATCTGAACATTAGCATAGACTTTGTTGTAAAATGGATGTTTTCCTTAGAGGTAATTGTTAATATCATAATCCTTTATCATTAGTATTTTAATTTAAGTTTTATATACTAAAATTTTTCTTTTACAGAAGTGCTTATCTATTCTTAGAAGACTTATTTAGTGGCCAGGAATTTCTTTAACTATTTGTTTCAAAAGCTATTTAATTTTTCAAATCTAACTAAAACCTAGCTGGGTAGAGTATTCTTGGTTAGAGATTCTTTCCTTTCATCACCTGGTATATATCCCAAATAACTGTAATTTGAAATGTGTATTTGAAGTAATTGCAAGAACTACAACTTGGTGTTTTTTTAATTTTCTGAATTAGGAAAATATATTAGAGAGGATTCATTTTCATATAGTGCCAAGCAGAGATATTGACATGTGTACCTCAAAATCCTGCATCACTCACCAGAAGTTTGCTATGACTTTGTATGAACAGGTAAGATGGCTTACCTATTTTCTTAAATTTTGCATTTGTTGTGTGATCGATAAATTAATTACATGTTTTTACTTCTAGTGTGTATGTCATAGCTGTGGAGCATCATCAGACCCTTTGCCTTTTACTGAATTTGTGCGGTATATTTCTACAACAGCCCTATGGTAAGAACCTGTTAATGTTTACTTACCAAAGATGTTATTAACATATTAAAGAACATTTTGAGAATTTATTTTATAAAATTATAATAAAGGTGAATTTCTCATCTTGTCAGAAACCAAGAAATACATAGGAAGTTCTCCCTCATTTGAGTGTTCTTGATTCAGCAAAATATATACTTTTATTGTACTTGTAGATACAATAGGATTTTTTTTGTTGTTGTTGTTGCTTTTTGGGCCACACCCAATGCCACTCGGGTTACTTCTGGCTACGTGCATAGAAATCGCCCCTGGCTTTGGGGATGCCGGGGAATCCAACCGAGGTCCATCCTAGGTTGCAAGGCAAACATCCTACTGCCTGTGCTACTGCTCCAGCCCCTACAATAGGATTTTTTTATTGTTTACTTATTAATTTTAGATTGTGACAATCTTGGATTGAGCAAGTTTATTTGTATTTTTTGATTAGTATGCTTATTTCATGTCGCTTGTCAAATTTTGATGATTTTTTGGACTATTTCAAGCTTTTACGTATCTCTAATGATGATCAGTGGTTTTTGATGTTATTGCAGTTTTGGGGTACCCATAGACTGCATTCATGTAAGACATTAAACTTAGGGGCCAGAGAGATAGCATGCAGGTAGGGTGTTTGCCTTGCATGCAGAAGGATGGTGGTTCAAATCCTGGCATCCCATATGGTCCCTCGAGCCTGCCAGGAGGAGTGATTTCTGAGCATAGAGACAGGAGTAACCCCTAAGCACTGCCGGGTGTGACCTCCCCCAAAAAAACCAAGACATTAAACTTAATTAATAAATATTGTTTCTCCACTGACTTTTCCCCTAATTCTCTCCCTCTCCTGGGACCTTTTTAATCCCTGAGTTACAGCTATATTGAAATTAGAATAATTCTTTTTTTTTGGGGGGTGGGGATGGATCACACCCGGCAGTGCTCAGGGGTTATTCCTAGCTCCAGGCTCAGAAATTGCTCCTGGCAGGCACAGGGGACCATATGGGGCACTGGGATTTGAACCGATGACCTCCTACATGAAAGTCAAACGCCTTACCTCCATGCTATCTCTCTGGCCCCAAAATTAGAATAATTCTATAACATTCCTATAATGACCTTGAAATTTATAGCAAAATGAAGAGTTACATATTTCTCAATTGAAATAAGAAACTGGAAATAGTTAAACTTAGTGCAAAATTCATATTGAAAGTTATCATAGGCCAAAATTGATGTCTTTTGAGCTAAATTGCTGAGTTGTGAATATATAAGAGAAGTTGTTCCCCACCACAGCCCCTTAAATTAGTTTTGTTGTATCTTAGGTACTATAATTGTGACAGGGTTAACATTTATGCCTTTGGTATACAAAATTATTGCACTTTTACACTACCAATAAGGAAAAAACCTTGAAGGAAATATAAAATGCTACTGCAATGAACACAAAAATTTACTGCAGTGAAACAGCATTATTGCTGTAGGGAGAAATTTTTCATGATCTGATCTGAATGGAAGATCAAACCAGCCACGACATGCCCTTAACTAAAACTTAATTCATCATCAGACCCTAATTCTCTTCTTGAACACTAAGATTGGTGAGAAAACTGTGAAAGAAAAGTTTGAAGTCAGCAGAGATTTCTAGAGGTTTAAGAAGGGAAATTGTCTCCATAACATTAAGGTGCAAGCTGAAGCATCAAGTACCAATGAAAGTCGCAGCACATTTTCCCAAAGATCTAGCCACCATCATTGATTAGAGGAGCTTTGCCAATAAATTAACAAATGGACTAAACAGCACTAGATTGGAAGAAGATACCACTTAGGATATTGATAGTAGAGGTGAAAAGTCAATGCCTGGCTTTAAAGCTTTAGAGGACAGGCTGACTCTTTGTTAAGGGTAATGATACCAGGGGCCTTAAGATAAAGCCATAGGCTCATGTACTATTCAGAAAATCCTCTGTCCCATAAGAATAATGCTGCATTAAACTCCCTGTGTTCTACAAATAGAAGAGCAAAGCCCAGATGACAGTATTGCTGTATTTGATAATGGATGTCTCAGTAGTTCTTTAGAGGTTTTGAAACACCTATTTAATTTGTAACTCTAGGGAGGTTGAATAAGAAGTAGTTTTGATTCTAATGAAATAACATTTATAACAGTAAAAATAAGTCATGAGCCTAACTTAAATAACTTTATAAGGGATTTCTATGTTAATTAGAAAAGTACTTTATGGAAAACCTCAGGAAGCCTTTCCTATACTTTATTCTTCTTAGATCAAAGTTTGAAGTGAAATCCCCATTTACATTATTCTCCAATCTTCAGACAAAGCATCCTTGTTCACTTCTGTAGTTTTAGGTTTTATTTATTTGGAATGGAGGAGGGTAGCCACATCCTGGCTTAAGGACCTCTGCTCAGGGGGTCATATTTGGTATTAGGGATTTGAGCCAAGGTCACAGCCAAGGGTCATGGTTGCTTGTTGTGTATCTGCCCCAAGTCTTATAGTCCAAAACTATGGGTATAATCTCTTGCTATTTTATTGTTGTTTACCTGATTCTTTATCACTCAGCTGCCAAATTTTAGTCTTTTACCTTATTGCTTAGAATGTTTTATTTTTGCTTATGGAAGTTGAATGTTTTATTTTTGCTTATGGAAGTTTACTGTTAATTTTTCAGATAAAGTTGTATGTTTTCTTGTGTATTTTGTTTTTATTTTGGGGCTACATCTGGCTATGCTCAGGGATTATTTCTGTCTCTGCACTCAGGAATCACTCCTGGCAATGCTTGGGGGACTATATTAGATGCTTGGGATCAAACCTGTGTCAGTCCCATTTGAGGCAAGTGCCCTATCCATTGTAATAGTTCTCCAGCAGCAAGATAAAGTTATATTTTAAGACAGAAAATGATCATGCTGGGGAAGGAGAGATAGCACAGCGATAGGGTGTTTGCTTGCACACCACACAGGATGGACCCCAGTTTGATTCCCGGCATCCCATATGGTCCCCCAAGCCTGCCAGAGGCGATTAGAGAGCTTGGATTAACCCCTGACAGGTGTATTTGGGTGTGACCCAAATACAAACAAACAAAAATAGTGATCATGCCTATGTTGACAACTGAGCATTTCTCATGTGTAATTTAGTAGACCTTTATTTGAGTTTGTAGATCAGATTTGGGACTGCTTTGTTCTTTTTTGCAGCAATGAAGTTGAGAGAATGATGGAAAGGCATGAGCGTTTTAAGCCTGAAATGTTTGCCGAGATACTGCAAGCAGCAAATACAACTGATGACTATAGGAAATGTCCTGTAAGTATGATTTGGAGATTGTTAGTATGCTACTCTGTATGTAAACCTGAAACTTGACATTCAGAAGTTATCGTAATTAACTTTATTTAGTATGGGTTTTTTGGGGTGACTTTCTACCTTGTAAGCTTATCTCAGCACTATTTCTTGAAAAGCTGTAAAGTTTGTAAAGGATTTCAGGCAGCTTATTTTAATTACATTGTTCTTGAGTTCTAAAAAATTTGACTAAAGAAGTGATTTTTTTTCTCTAGATAATACAACTGATATTTTGTTATAAAATACTATGAATGATTAATATATGTCAAGATTGCATAATATAAACTGCATAAGGTTTAATACCTGGGTTGTATCTGTTTTTGATTATTTCAAAACCTGCCTTTGTATTTTTTTATAGAGTAACTGTGGCCAAAAAATAAAAATTCGCCGTGTTTTAATGAACTGCCCAGAGATTGTTACGATTGGATTAGTCTGGGATTCTGAACATTCCGACTTGACAGAAGATGTTGTTCGCAATCTGGCAACCCATCTTTATCTTCCTGGGGTAGCTCAACTGTTTTTTCTTTTTTTTTTTTTTTTTTTAAGTTCTTTTAAAGCATCTTTATATATCAACTTACTTTTTTTTTTTTTTTTTTTTACTGTTTTTCAGAACTAGGCTTTCTTTCTAGAGGAAGTAATGTTTAGATGTAACTGAAAAAGTTGGCTAGGTCAGACCAAATGGAATGCCTTTCATGATTCATCTAGGAAGGACTTTTGTTTGATCCTGTTTTACTCCGTTTCAGGAGAGACCCTAACTAGTGGTGCTCTAGGGCCACTCCTGGCAATGCCCAAGGGAATGAGTTGTAATCACAAGCAAGACAAGCACCTTAGTTCTTGTACTATTTTTCTGGAGTTTCACTTTAGAATGGTGGTGATAGGAATTTATGCATGGTCATATGTAATGATTATAAATATTAAGATTGAAAGATTGAAGATTCAAAGTTCATATATGGCACTGATTTTTTAAAATATTCTCAGGGCTAGAGAACTATTATAGTGGATAATGCACTTGCCTTGCCCATGGTCTGCAGAGTCTGAAATCCAGCTTTGCATATGACTCCCTGAGCCAGGAATAAACTGAGGTGTGGCCCAATTCCTCCCTCCAAAATACCAAAATACCAAATCTTGTTATTGTTTTTTTTTAAGTATGCTTTCTTTTTTTTCTTAATAATATCTTTATTTAAACACCGGGATTACAAACATGATTGCAGTTGGGTTTCAGTCATTAAAAAAAAAAAAAACAACCCCCTTCACCAGAGCAGCATTCCCACCACCAGTATCCCCGATCTCCCTACTCCCCCATCCCCTGCCAGTATTTGAGATAGGTATTTTACTTCTCTCATCATTAACATTGTCATGATAGTTGTTAGTGTAGTTATTTCTCTAACTGCACTCACTATTCTTTGTAGTGGGCTTCATATCATGAGCCAGTCCTTCTGGCCCTCATCTCTGGCCATTATTACAATAATCTCTTTTATTTTTCTTAAAGCCCATAGATAAGTGAAACTATTCTGTCTCTCTTCCTCTGACTTATTTCACTCAGCATAATAGTTTCCATGTCCATTCGTGTATAGGAAAATTTTATGACTTCATCTCTCCTGATGACTGCATAATATTTCATTATGTATATGTACCACATTTTCTTTAGCCATTCATCTAAATGAATGGCTAAATAAATGAATGAATGAATCAAGATGAAGGGCATCTTGGTAGTTTCCAGAGTCTGTCTATTGTAAATAGTGCTGCAATGAATGTAGGTGTGAGGAAGGCATTTTTGTATTGCAATGTTTGTGTTTCTAGGGTATATACCTAGGAGTGGTATAGCTGGATCATATGGGAGCTCAATTTCCAGATTTTTGAGGACTCTCCATATTGTTTTTTAGAAAGGCTGGACTAGACATCATTTCCACCAGCAGTGAGTGAGAGTTCCTTTTCCACACATTCCCTCCAGCACTGATTGTTCTTGTTCTTTATGACGTGTGCTAGTCTCTGTGGTGTGAGATGGTACCTCATTGTTGTTTTGATTTGTATCTCTCTGATAATTAATGATGTGGAATATTTTTTCATGTGCCTTTCGGCCACTTCTTTGAAGAATGTCATGGATATCATTAAAGGAATTGCACTGGGGAGTATTGATATTTTAATTATGTTAATCCTCCCAATCCTAAATAGGGTATGTGTCTTTATTTCCTTGTGTCCTCTTTTATTTCTTTTTGTTTGTTTGTTTTTTGGGGTCACACCTGGCAGCACTCAGGGGTTACTCCTGGCTCTATGCTCAGAAACCGCTCGGGGGACCATATGGGATTGTCGGGATTTGAACCACCGTCCTTCTGCATGCAAGGCAAACACCTCACCTCCATGCTATCTCTCCGGGCCCAAAGGGAGAGTGGTTTTTTGTTTTTTTTTTGTTTTTTTGTTTTGTTTTGTTTTTTGGGGTCTTTTGTTCATTTGTTTGTTTAGGGGTCACACAGTGCAGTGCTCAGGAGTTTTTCCAGGTTCTGCACTCAGAAGTGGCTCCTGGAAGGCTAGGGGTACCATAGGGGCCGTTGGGATTCGAAGTGCGGTCTGTTTGGGACCACCTTAGACAAGACAGGCGCCTTACCCTTTAGGCCATTTCCACTGTGTTCCTCTTTTATTTCTTGAAGCAGTGTTTTATAGTTTTCTTTGTGTAGGTCCTTCACCTTTTTAGTTATGTTGACTCCAAGGTATTTGAGTTTGTGTGACATAGATGTGAATGGGGTTATTTTTTTAATGTCCATTTCTTCTCTATCGTTATTGGTGTATAAGAAGGCCATTGTTTTATGCCTCTTAAATTTGTAACCTTCCACTTGCTATATGAATCTATTGTTTCTAGAAGCCTTTTGATAGTCTTTTTGGATTTCTTTTTTGTTTGTTTGTTTCATTTTTTTTGTTTTGTTTTGTTTTGGGGTAACAACCAGTGGTGCTTAGGATTTACTCCTGGCTCTGCACTCAGAAATCACTCCTGGCTGGCTCAGTGGACCATATGGGATGCCAGGATTTGAACTACTGTCTATCCCTCTGGGTCCACTGCATGCAAGGCAAATGCCCTACCACTGTGCCTTCTCTCCGTCCTCATTTTCTGAATATAGTATGTCATCTGTAAGCAGTGAGAGTTTGACGTCTTCCTTTCCTATCTGGATGCCCTTGATATTTTTTTCTTGCCTAATTGCTATGTCAAATACTTCCAATAATTAAGAGTTAAATAAGAGTGGTGAAAGAGGACAGCCTTGTCTTGTACCAGATTTTGAGGAAAGGCTTTTAGTTTATCTCCACTGGGTATAATAATTGCCATTGGCTTATGGTAAATGGCCTTGTTTATATTAAGAAAAGTTCCTTCCATTCCCATCTTGTTGAAAGTTTTTATCATGAATGGGTGTTGGACTTTATCGAATGCTTTCTCTGCATCTATTCATATTATCATATGATTTTTCTTTTTCTTTTGTTGATATGGTGTATTATGTTGATTGATTTGTGTATGTTAAACCATCCTGGCATCTCTGGAATGAGACCTACTTGGTCACAGTGTATGATCTTCTTGATGAGGTGTTCGATACTATTTGCTAGTATTTTGTTGAGGATCTTTGCATCTGTTCATCAGGGATATTGGTTTATAGTTCTCTGGGTTTTTTGTTGTTTTTTTTTTTGTTGTTGTTGTGGTTGTTATTGTTTTTTCAGCCTCTCTGTCTGCTTTTTGGTATCAGGGTGATGTTAGCTTCATAAAAACTATTTGGGAGTATTTCTATTCTTAAGTTTCCTGGAAGAGCCTGAAAAGGATTAGTAGGAGGTCCTCTTAAAAAGTTTGAAAGAATTCTTTAGTGAATCCATCTGGATTTGGACTTTTGTTTTTGGGAAGACTCTTGATGGCCATTTTAATTTTCTCAAAAGTGCCATCTGTTTAGATATGTTGATCATCCTGGTTCAACCATGGAAGATTATAATAGTCCAAGAATTTATTCATTTCTTCCAGATTCTTATGTTTTGTGGCGTAGAGTTTCTCAAAGTTGTCTCTGATTACCGTTTGAATCTCTGTAGTATCTGTAGTGAGCTCCTTTTCTTTACTAATCTAGTTCCTTAAATTTCTCTCTCTCCCTTTCTTTGTGAGTTTTGCTAGTGGCTTATCAATCTTGCTTATTTTTCAAAGAACCCAATTTTTGCTTTCAGTGATCTTTTGGGTCGTGTTTTGGATTTCCAGTTTATTGATTTCTGCTCTAAACTTTGTTATTTCCTTCTGCCTCCCTATTTTTGGTTCATTTTGTTGATCATTTTTTTAATTTTATAAGCTGTGTCATTAAGTTATTTATGTAGGCCCCTTTGTTGCAAACCTAAACATTTTCATCTGACCCACAAGGTTGTTCAGTACCTTCTCAAATCCTAATGCACTGAAATTAGAAATGAACCACAAATAGATACAGAGGACAAACTTTAATACCTGGAAGTTAAATAGCTCTTTTACATTATAATTTTTAACAGCTTTTTTATAGGGTTACTGATGAAAATGCTAAAAACAGTGAACTTCACCTTGTTGGTGTGATCTGCTACACTAGTCGACACTATTGTGCCTTTGCTTTCCATACCAAGACTTCCAAATGGGTATTTTTTGATGATGCAAATGTAAAAGAGGTAAGTGGCACTTTTACTAATTGCAATAATTGTGGCTTTTAATTTTTAAGAATAAATAATAACTATGTCATATTAGATTAATGGCATAATAATATGAGTTGTATAATTACTCGAGGCCAGAGCAGTAATACAATGAGTAAAGCATTTTGCCTCGCATGCAGCTGACCTGGGTTTGATCCCCAACATTTCAGCATTCCTGAGCATTACCCGGAATAATTCCAGAGGGCAAAACTAAGAGTAAGCCCTGAGCATCATCATGTGTAGCTCAGAAACAAAAACAAAAAAGAAATACATAATTATTTTAGATAATAATGTGCTTAATGATAGCATCAAGTTGTATTTATAATTAGATATATTTTCTATTATATCTTTTTTGTTTTGTTTTGTTTTGTTTTTGTGGGAGAACCACACCCATTTGACACTCAGGGGTTACTCCTGGCTATGCACTCAGAAATCGCTCCTGGCTTGGGGGACCATATGGGACGCCGGGGAATCAAACTGCTCACCACTGCTCCGGCCCCATCTTTTCTACTATATCTTACAATTAGTTTATTAAAATATCATTGTACTTGGAAAACTAGTGAACAGTAGTCCTTAATAAGGGGGATGCATAAGAATATCTTTTAGATTTGTTTGAAAAATATATGTTTAGGGTTTCTTGAATTCTTGAATCATGGTATCAGGGCAAGTATATGAATCTCTGGAACTCCAAGGATATGAAACAATATAATGCATGAACTAATTTAGGCTCCACTGTTTCATGTGATACACTGATTACAAGGTTTTGCTATTATTTTCATTTTTTCCCCAAAGGTTGGAACAAGATGGAAAGATGTGGTTTCCAAGTGTCTCCGATGCCACTTCCAGCCACTGCTGTTGTTTTATGCGAATCCCAATGGCACAGCAGTCTCTACCGAAGATGCACCCAGGCAGGTCATCCACTGGTCCCATTATAAGTCTGTTGCAGAAAATATGGGTAATTCTTTATTTATTAATTCTTTTTAGTGTTATTCCTATTACCATATTCATACTATGAATACTAATATATTGAATATAAAATAATTGTTGGGAATAATTTAAAATTTTCTTTTCAGTAAGGTAGATCAGAAAAATTGTAGTTCTTTTTTTTTTCTTGTCCCCCAATTCACAATACAGACCAGGCAAAGGGCCTGTGTTGAGGTGTATATGGGGTGCATTTACTGTACCTCCTCTTTCTATACAGTCAGTGTAAAGAACACAGCCTGTGGTAAGAATTGGGAGGCCTTATCTTTTCTTTCTTTTTTTTATTTTTTAATATATATTATAATATATAATATATATGCAAATATAAATATGTATATACATATATATATATACATACATATATATATATATATATAAAATCCTCACCAGTGCAACATTTTCATGACCAATATCCCAAGTGTCCTTCCTCCCCACCCCACACTGGCCTGTACTCTAGACAGGCTTTCTACTTCCCTCACTCAGTCACATTTTTGTTATGAGAGTTCTCAGTGTAATTATTTCTGTGACTGCACTAAACAATCCTGTGGTGAGCTTCATGTCAGGAGCTGGACCCTCCAGTCCTCCTCTGTTTTGTCTCTAAGAATCATTACACAAATACAGATTACACAAACACAGAATGGTCTCACTCATCTATGGGTTTTGAGAAAAATGAAAAACACCTGTGTAAAAATTCTAGTCCTTTGAATTAATTAATCTCTTGGGAATAAAACCCTTCACTCTCTACCGATCACCTTGGGGGACTCATAGTGCTTTGATAATATCAGCATAGAAGGGCACACATAACTAGTAGTTTTTTCTCGTAGTTAATGTTGAGCGGTGAATGTGATAACATATTGGAAAACATCTGACACAGCTAGGCCAGTTTGAATACATGCCAAAGCACGTAAAATCCTTAAAAGTTAAAGTAATTTTCTGCATAGTATTAAAATGTCTCAAACAATGATGATTTCGTCATCTCTTCTGCCAGGGATGACAAAGAAGTTGATGCCTTTTTTGTCTCTCATTGTTTTCCTTAAAGAATTGGAAAGGCCTTCAGTTTGTAAACCAGACATTCCAAAAGAAAATGGATTTGACGGTCAGGCAAAACAGAGAGAAAATACAAAATTTCAAGGCGGCAACACTTCATTTAATCAGAGGCACATTCAAACGGGCGGCAGCAGACAAGCAGGTTTGTGTGTTTAAGTGGCCATTTTAATTCTGTCACTGGGAAGTTAAGAGTCACATTCGGTTCGCTTATCAAGCGACAGTTTTTGAGGTTCTTCATGCACACGATTGTAGTGTGCCTGAGGCAATATGAATGATTACCAAAGAAGCTATAAAAGTGGACCTTTCCTTCAATAACTTAACTATTAACCCAAGAAAAGCATGAGTTCATAACTCGGCTCATATGAGAAAAGGAAGTTTGCCAATGTCTAGTCTTTCCTTGACTTCATTTGTGTTCAGCTCTCACTCTTGCTATTGTTTCCTATGACCTGAATTTTAATTATATTCCTGTGACATGGGTCTGGATTGAATCATCACAGTACAGTTAGTCTTGAATTTTTTTGAACTTCTTAATTGTATGAATGTAAATAATTGTAGGCATCTTAAAAATATGTTAATAAAATTATAACTAAATACATTTAATGTAGGTGATAAGATTGAGAATTGGCAATAATCATCAACAAAGAAAGAATTGTTTCTAAAATTTCTCTCTCTCTCTCTCTCTCTTTTTTTTTTTTTTTTTTTTGGTCTTTGGTTTTTGGGTCACACCAGGCGGCACTCAAGGGTTACGCCTAGCTCTACACTCAGAAATCGATCCTAGCAGGCTCAGGGGACCATATGGGATACTGGGAATCGAACTGAGGTATATCCTAGGTTGGTTGCATGCAAGGCAAATGCCATACCACTGTGCTATCGCTCTGGCCTGCTTCTAAAAATTCTTAGCAGGCTTTTTTCTAAGCCTATGTTTTTTTTATTAATCATGTATTTCTCTCATTTTCTCCTCTGCTTTTTCCACTCTGGAGAAACTTGTTTTCTCTAGTAAACACATGTTCCTCTCTATCTCTCCACTGACATTTCTCTTATATACTTTTCTTTTAATAAAAACTATTTTGCTTCACTAAAAAAAAAAAAAAAAAAAAAAAAAAGAATTCTAAACGGGCCAGAGCGATAGTACTGGACTGAGGCACTTGCCTTCATGCAGAATTCTGTTTGATCCCTGTGCCACAGAGAAACGACCATCTGCTCTCATAGGTTCGTGAGCACAGAGTCAGAAGTCATGACCCCTGATCACTGCTGGGTATGGCCCTAAACATTAATAAAATAATAAGAAAAAAGTGAATTCCCTTCATTTGGATTGTTGAAACTCTTATATTAGGCTATTCAAAAAGATGATTAAATGAGTTAAGATAGTTAGAATAGAGCTTGGTGCAGAGTAGCCCATTACCTTTAATTCTTATTGTTACTATAGAAAGTCTCAGGTTTCTTTTTTTTCTTTACACTTGCTTTAGGGGCCACACCAGATGTTTTAATAGAAGGCAAGTCCAATGTCAGGATAAATCACGTAAGATTTATAGTTAAGTGTGCACATGGTTCATTATATACTTTTACTATATATTTAGTTTTTTATATATAGCATCTTATTTATGTAGCTCACCTATAATTTTATAGAACAATTTGAAACATGATTTGTCTCATTGTAAAAATGGTTTCTTTTTACAGTTAAGTCAAATCATAATGATCAGAGGGAAAAATTCAAAGACATTTCTAGAGAATGTGCTTTAAAAGCCATTGAGCAGAAGAACTTACTCTCCTCTCAAAGAAAAGAGTTGGAGAAGGGACAAAGGAAAGATTTGGATCGACACAAAGGTAAGAGTAAGAACTTAATAGTATTGATCTGAATGAGGCTCCAAAAATCATAATAAACTTTGCCAGGTGAATTTGCAGTGGTGATCAGGGTGTGATAATTATGCAGTTCATCACATCTGTATTTTCAATCCCCAAATTGGTGTATAGCCTTGAAAACCTTCATATGTTCACACCTCACTTTTCCACAAAAAAAGATTATGAAAACTATAGTGATCCAGTAAAATATGGTATCTTGGAACTAAGTTTTATTATTTTAATACAACTTAATATATGTGTTTATATATGAAAGCCTTGTATTATATATGTAATTTATTTACTTACCTATAATAAATCTGTTTTATATATGTATGTATATATATACCATATATATGATATATGTATATATTTATATATATATTTATATATGTATGTATATATGTGTATATATATATATGTATATATATTTATTTATGTATGTATATATTTATATATGTATATATATTTATATATGTATGTATATATATATACCATTTATATATATGATATCCTGCTGTTTATTTGCTGTTTTTCTCCCTCTATTTGTTGTGATGAGCATGGTCAGACTCTTCCCCCGATTTTCATCCCCATGTACTTGGCTACGGTGTTTCCCAGGTCACACATCTGACCATTTTGGCACTCACTGTTGGCCTGGTGCTGGCTCAGGGTGGCTGTGTGATAGCTGTGGTGTGTGCAGGCTCACTGCCTATCACTCTCTAGTTCTGTGCTCTCAGTCTATGGAATGTAGTGCTTTCTGATGTCCCTCAGTGGCTCATACCATGCTCTCCAGCAGAAACGCTTCCTCCCCCACTCCCCTTTGTCTTCCTCTTCTCTCATTTCCTACCTGTGAGCTGCTCATACATCTTTGTTTTTAAAATTGTACTTACCAGGGGCTGCACCTGGCTGTAGTTCAGTCATTAATCACTAGTTTTTTGATTTATATGTATGTGTATATATATATATATATATATATATATAATTATTTATGTATTTAAGCACTGTGGTTACAAAAGTGTTCATAGATGGGCCAGAGCGATAGATAGCACAACAGTAGGGCTAAGTTAAGTTGTCAGTACTTAATGTAGTGACCCATGGGTCCAGAAGAGAGAGGAGAGAGAAAGATAGAAACCAAGTATCTTTTATTCCCACTGTTGCTGGTGTGTGTGTGTGGGATTGAGGGTTAGATTCTGAGAGAGAGGTAATTCACTGCCCTGAGGAGCCCAGAGGAGGCCTATAGGTCTGGGCTATGAGAGAGAATAGGGATAGAGACAGAGGGAGCAGCATCTCCTGATGCTTTATCTCTAGCCTCCTTTCCCCCCCTGCCCCCCCTCCGCCTGCAGGCTCTGCTCCAGACTCTACCTTGGGACCCCCAATAAGTAAAACTCTCTTTTTATACTTCAGAGGCAGTTGTCATTTACAGGGGGTTTCTCAGTTCAACTGCCGTTAAAGGGGAGGGGGGTGTATCATCATCCCTTAAAGGTACATTGACTAATTGCCTTAAATGCATCAACAAGTACTTGTATATCCTAGATCAAGGCGGCTCTTGAGCGCATGCGACTCCCGGCCAACGGCCAAAATGAATGCGGCTCTTTGCCTGTTTTCCTGAGGCCTATTCTCAGGCCTTTTGGCTTCGGCCTCTTCACGGAATAAAGAGCTGTTTTCTTCGGAAGCCTGACTGCCTGTTAGCTTTCTTCCCCCCGCATTCACCTCAGAACTGCCAGCTGAACAGGGTAACAGACGTGTGATCCGAGCTGGAGGAGAAAGGCCTCATCCTCCATCCCTCCATCAGTCAACCTCATCAGGGGCTGATTCATATTATATTATATATATTATATATAATATATATATAATATATTATATATATTATATATGTTGCATATATAATATATCATATTATATGTATTATATTATATTATCATTATTTTGTATACTATGGCTCTTTGCCATATATATATGGCAAATATAATATATATTATATATATTATATATGTTGCATATATAATATATCATATTATATGTATTATATTATATTATCATTATTTTGTATACTATGGCTCTTTGCCAAGTTTGGATTTTGTTCTGCTGCTTCTGAGGAGGGACCTCTGAAGAGAGATCTCTGAGCACTTTGTCTCGTCTTCCATCCCTCGGAAACAACTGCTCGGGCCAGCGAGCTAGGGACCTGTGTGGCACATGTTGGGTCACATCTGGCCGTTAGTTCTTAGTGTGGAGGACGCAGCACACCCTCACCATCACTGCAGGATTTTGACCCTCACTCAAAATGGCAAAATGCAATATGTGTTTTATAGGTTATTGTTAAAATTAGATGCTTTTGTGTGAGTATTTCGTCTGTTTTGGCAGGTCACTGTGTGGTGTGGCTCTCTGACTCTCACAGTTTAAAATTTTGGCTCTTTGTGTCGAAGTTGTTCGCCACCTCTGTCCTAGATATTAGCCCCTTATTTGATGGATGTTGAGTGAATAGTTTCTCCCATTCCATGGATAGCCTTTGTATCCTAGTTACTGTTTCTTTGAGATGCAGAAGCTTCTCAGTTTAAAGTAGTCCCATTGTTTATCTCTGTTTCCACTTGTTTGGACAGTGGTGTTTCCTCCTTGAAGATATCTTTAGTCTTTTTTTTTTGGCCGGGTGGGGGGGGGGGTTACACCTGGCAGTACTCAGGGTACTCCTGGCTCTATGCTCAGAAATCACTCCTGGCAGGCTTGGGAGACCATATGGGATGCCAGGATTTGACCGTCCTCTGCATGCAAGGCAAACGCTTTACCTCCATGCTATCTCTCAGGCCCCTGCCTTTAGTCTTAATGTCATGGAGTGTTTTGCCTACATTTTCTTCTATATATCTTATAGTTTTAGTTCTGATATCAAGGTCTTTATTTTATTTTAATTTGACCTTTGTGCATGATATTAGATAGAGGCCTGAGTTCGCTTTTTTACATTTGGCTGACCAGTTTTCCCAACACCACTGTTGAAGAGTCTTTCCTTACTCTGGTTTGCATTTCTTGCCCCTTTATCAAAGATTAATTGATTTTATGTCTGGGGTCATTCTATGAATGCTCAAGTTTATTTTATTTATCTGTGTGGGGGGGTGGTGATGTCTTTTTCTTTCTTTTTTTGGTCACACCCACCCAGTGAAGCTCCGGGGTTACTCCTGGCTCTGCGCTCTCAGAAGTCGCTCCTGGGGTCCGGAGTGATAGCATGGAGGTAAGGCATTTGCCTTTCATGCAGAAGGTTGGTGATTCAAATCCCAGCATCCCATTATCCCATATGGTCCCTTGAGCCTGCCAGAAGCGATTTCTGAGCATAGAGCCAGGAGTAACCCCTGAGCGCTGCTGGTTGTGACCAAAAAAACAAAACAACAAAAAAAAAGTCATTCCTGGCTGAGGGTCTGTCTTTATTCCAATACCATGCTGTTTTAATGACTATTGCTTTGTAGTACAATTTAGCGATAGAGAAGACATAAACATGAAAATAACAGTCCCATTCACAGTAGTATCACAGAAACTTAGATACTTGGAGTCAGCTTTACTGAAGAGGTGAAGGGCCTATAAAGAAAACTACAAAACACTGCTTCAAGAAATAAAAGAGGCCGGAGCTATAGCACAGCAGTAGGGTGTTTGCCTTGCATGCGGCCAACCCAGGACAGACCCTGGTTCTATTCCTGGCATCCCAGATGGTCCCCTGACCCTGCCAGAAGTGATTTCTGAGCGCAAAGCCAGGAGTAACTCCTGAGCACCACCAGGTGTGACCCAAAAACTAAAAAAGAAAAAAAGAAAAGAAAAGAAAGAGGGCCCGGAGAGATAGCACAGCGGTGTTTGCCTTGCAAGCAGCCGATCCAGGACCAAAGGTGGTTGGTTCGAATCCCGGTGTCCCATATGGTCCCCAGTGCCTACCAGGAGCTATTTCTGAGCAGACAGCCAGGAGTAACCCCTGAGCACCGCAGGGTGTGGCCCACAAACCAAAAAAAGAAAAAAAGAAAAGAAAAGAAAAGAAAGAAAGAAAGAGAAAGAAAGAAAGAAAGAAAGAAAGAAAGAAAGAAAGAAAGAAAGAAAGAAAGAAAGAAAGAAAGAAAGAAAGAAAGAAAGAAAGAAAGAAAGAAAGAAAGAAAGAAAGAAAGAAAAGAGGAAACAAAGAAATGGAGACAAATACACTGTTTATAGATTGGGAGGATTAACATCATTAAAAATGGCAATACTGGAGCCGGAGAGATAGCACAGCGGTGTTTGCCTTGCAAGCAGCTGATCCAGGACCTAAGGCAGTTAGTTCAAATCCCGGTGTCCCATATGGTCCCCTGTCCCTGCCAGGAGCTATTTCTGAGCAGACAGCCAGGAGGAACCCCTGAGCATTGCCAAGTATGGTCCAAAAAACAAAAAACAAACAAACAAAAAAATGGCAATACTTCCAAAGCATTGTACAGATTTAATGCAGTCCCTCTTAATGATATCCATGACATTCCTCAAAGAAGTGGATCAAACATTCCTGAAATTCATTTAGAACAGTAAATGCCCAAGAATAGCTGAAGCAACCCATAGGAGAAAGAAGATGGAAGGCATCACTTTCCCCAACAGAAATCATTTATGCTGGGCATCACTGAGAGCAGAGCTGCTGACCTCTTATTTGGGTGCTAAGCCACTGAGATTTCTCCTGGACCCCTGCTTCTTATTTAATTATAACCTGGAATACTTGAGGGGTTTTTTTGTTTTTATTTTTATTGTGGTGTGGGAGGTTTCTAACAAGCAGCACTTGTCAACTCAGGAGCAATACTGGCACTATTGTGCCAGTTTGTATAGGCAGGACACAACTGCTTGGGGCTGGTAATGAGGGCTTTTTGGGCCTAGTGATGAGAGGGTCTCATACCAGGGATCACTCATGGAACCATGTATCCTATTTTCCCAGTGCCTTTTGTGTCTGTTGATGTTTTAACTTTACCTTTAATTATGTTCAGTTCAAGTAAAATCATTGTGAAATGGTACATTCATATGTTAAACAGGTAAAGTGAGATTCTTTTCTTATAGTCCCTGACTTTCTCTCTCTCTATTCAACTATAAATAGTATCTAGTTCATTTTGAGCATATATTGATTTTTATAGCTTTGTGATCTTTTTGACCATACCATAATTTAACCAATATCGATAAACTTTAATTTTGCCAGAGTGATATCTTGTCACACACATGTACATTTGTGTGGTCTTGTGCATAGAATATGTTTATTGTTGATATTTATGGATGTTGCGTATTTGTCTCCTAAAACACTGAACTTCCCTGTGTTCTCACCAACAGTGATTGGGTGTTTGTATCTTCAGTTTTCAATAGCAGTTGGATAAACTTTTGAATTTTTGCAAATAAACAGGAAGCACATGTCTTTATAAATTTCACTTGTAAACTGACATGGAATTCTTTCTTTTTGAAGTTTCGCTTATTGGATTGGAGAGACTGTACAGTGTTAATAGCCTTCACCCAATTTGTTCTGTGACTCCCTCATATAGGCTCCAGAGCACCACGAATGGTCACCAACCAGTACAGAGCCAGGAATAAGCCACTGAGCTAGCTCTGTAGAATATGGCTAAAAAATAAGTTTCAGTTCTGACCTTCCTGAGACATCCATTTTTAAGTCATTATACAGCCATTTGTGTTACAATTGCTTCATTAAGCACACTCTGAAAATGCACCTTTTCATCTCAAAAATACAGTATTTACTTGTTATTGCTTAATCCTCAAAGTATCCAACTTAAAGGTGACCTGGAGAGTAGTTCATTTTATTTATTTATTTTTGTTTATTTTCAAAGATTTGGCCGATGAAGACCTTTCTCATTTCAAGGGTGGGCCACCTTCTGTCCCAAATGACTTTCGACAATATGAAAATCCACATCTCTATCGCAGTCTGGGAAAAGGATTATGTAAGCATAACCGAACTGCCCATCGGAGTCACACTTCTGCTCAAACATTAAATTCCAGCAAATCCCAGATGGCCTTTCAAGGAGAGAAAATAAGTGGCAAAGTTAAAATTGACAATGTTACGGGATATGACACTGACAGTAGCCAAGCTTCTGGGGACAAAGGAAGTGGCTCTGTTAGCAACAGTAAAAGCCGGAACCGAAGTTGGAAGCCCATGAGAGAAACTTTAAATGTGGATAGTATTTTCAGCGAAAATGACAAAAAACAACATAGTCCTAGGCATAAACCAACTAACATTAGCAAACTTAAAATGAGTAAAGATCAGAGTTTTAACAATTTGCCAAAAGAGAATGCAAAGCAAAAATGTCTGATGACCATATATGAAGATGAAATGAGGCCAGAAACAATAGGCAGCAGAAGTTCCCTAGAATCCAGTGGGAAAGGAGTGGGAAAAAATCCGGGCCTCAGAGACACTAAAGCTCCTGGTGAGAATGGGCAGATACAAAGGACTGAGTCTGGATATGAAAGCAGCCATCATATTAGTAATGGAGCTATCAGTTTGGATTCGCCTGTTACTGATGGACATGGTTCAATCAAGGATATCAATGGTGCTAAAGAAACAGTATCCCTCAGGTAATGCACCAATTAAATGATTTCCCTCCTTGTTTCTCCCAGGTCTTAGAGGTAATTGTCAAAGTTGAGGGCCAGCCAAGTGTCATGTAAATAGCTTGAGCTTAAAGGACAGAATCCTGAGAGATTGCAGATTAATATTTGATAGTTCATGTTTCTATTTTTGATAGGTATTTTGATTTAAAAATATTTATAATTTTTATGAAATTTGGTAAGTATAAAATATAATATCATTGTGATCATCGAAAGCAACTGATGTGTACTACAAATTTAAAGCATAAATTTAGGGATCAGAGAGATAGCACAGCGGTAGGGCATTTGCCTTGCAAGCAGCCAACCCACCAACAGTGATTCAAATTCTGGCATCCCATATGGTCCCCTGTGCCTGCCAGGAGAAATTTCTGAGTGCAGAGCCAGGAGTAACCCCTGAGCATCGCTGGGTGTGGCCCAAAAACCAAAAAAAAAGGGGGGGGGATAAATTTAAATTAGTTTGCGTCACTAATTGGCCATTGCACAAATATTTTAGTTATTTTAGTTTTTCAGTCTAATGCTTGTTTTCTGTCCTTGATGTCTGTTATTTAGATACATTATTTTCTACTCTGACAACTCTAGTGGGCTTCTCAACTGGGATTATTTTCTATTCTGACAACTCAGTTGTAAAAAGAGATGTTTTCCTTTTAGCAGCTGTTAAAGAGTGCAGTGATACCACATTTTTATTCAAATGATTCTGAATATTTATTACTGCTAGTACACTTTATCTTTCTGTATAACAGAATTCAGCCTACTGGAATAGTTTGAGATCAACTTAGTCACTATTTTTACCTTTGGTTTTTTTTTTTTTTTTTGGGGGGGGGGCCACACCCATTTGACGCTCAGGGGTTACTCCTGGCTATGTGCTCAGAAATCGCCCCTGGCTTGGGGGGACCATATGGGACGCCGGGGGATCGAACCGCGGTCCGTTCCTTGGTAGCGCTTACAAGGCAGACACCTTATCTCTAGCGCCACCTTCCCGGCCCCACTATTTTTACCTTTAATCTATTCAAACTTAATGTTTCATAATTTTTTGTAATGTTTGATGTATTATTGGGAGACAGATTTATAAACTTACCTTCTCAAGTATTTTTAAACAATCCTCATAATAAAAACTTAAGGGGGACATTTTATTATTTGTCAAAGTAATTTTCATCACTTCCTGGAAAGGGGTTGTAACATAATAGAAATACGATTTTATAACTAGATCTATTGAGATTTTAATTATTGGAGAGATTAACTTTTCATAGCCTTTATCTACAAATAGAAAGTAAGGATAATAGTTGATTTTGTTATTGTGAAATATAAATTAAATAATACTCATTAATACAACATATAGTATATAATAATTGACAAATGTTATTCCCTTTTTCAAAAGAAATAATCTGATAACTAAGGTGTTTGGTAATGTTTTGTTTTATTTTCCTAGTGACCAGGTTAAGACAACCAACCTAAATAATGAACATATGTATTGTACCTCTCAACAGAACAAAAGTCTCTCAGAAGGTAAAGATTTGATTTAAATATATTACAATGCTAACAATAACTCATAGAAGGCACTGGAAAGATAGAGGGTAGGGTGCTTGCCTTGCATGTCATGGCTCATTGGATTTGACCTAAGCACCACATATGGCCCATCAAATCCTGCCAGGAGTAATCTGTGAATACAGAGCCAGGAGTAAGCCCTGAGAGCATGGCGGTATGGCCCAAACTCTCCTCCCATCCCTGCCCCCAATCTGGTTGTGGCCCACAAACAAACAAAAAAACCCTTATGGTGAATGAGAATGGAATTTGAGAGTTTATGCTTTTCAAACTTCATAAAAGACAAAGATGTCTTTGTGGAATAGGAAAAGGGCTAAGAATCTCCACTGGGTCCCAGGCTATTGCAGTGGAACACTGTCAAATCTCTGTCTTCATATAAGTTTGTTTCTTGCTGACAATACATTTAATTAATCAGTCAGTGCCCAAACTACTGGGGCTCCAGCTCAAGAAAGGCTTCTCTACATCACATCAGCTTGCGAGTTGAGGAGGACAAAGGTACAGAACCATGTATGAGCTCTTGAGACTTAAAGGTGATAATATATGGCTTCCCTTCACTGGTCAAGGCAAATCTCATAGCTTGGCTTAATTCCAAAGATGGTGGGAAAGTGCAGACTGGATGCAGAACTAAAGTAGGTTTGAAATATGTATGAATGTCGACCAGGAAGTAAGGAACATGGAGTGAGAATGAGAAACAATTGAACAGTTCACATTAAGATCACTAAATAATGTACTCAGGTGGCATTATTTAAGAGACTTATTGGTAACACATAGGAGCCCAGAATCAAAAAATAATGGAAATAGTCTGAACACATTTAGAGAGAAATGAAGGAAAACGATGTTTGAAGGTACTATTGAGTTCCCAATCAAGGACTCTGCTTTTAAATTGTAAGGTTCAGAGAATTATAAGGGATCAAATTTTCACAGTAATGAGTCATGAAGAACAGATTGTATATTTTGTTTTTAGTCCTATAGTATCCTTAAGGCATTTATGAAGGTAATTTTTCAGAATATTGACATTGAGTGTGATTACTTACTAAACTATTCTGTTTTCATTAAGTTGTATAATATCAAAAGGAAACACTTATATTAGGGAAATAGCTTTCCTTTCCCATATTAAAATGTCTCGCCTGTTTAAAGATCTGATAAAAGTCCAGTCATTAAATATTACAGGAAACAGTAAAGGTCTGGCTAGGAATTAACAGCAGAAGTTGGTGAGACTGAACAATAAGCGGCAAGTTTAGTATTCTTTACAAAATGATGTTGGCTTCCTGCTAGTAATACATACACAAGGTCATAGAGATTTTGATGTCAAGAGTGCATTGATACAAAAGCTTTGTAGTTCATTTCCTTGTGTTATATGAAAGCCCAAGGGGACGTGTATTTGTGTGTATGTGTTGTCAGGGTTTGAACTCGACCTCACACTGGTGTAGCATGAACTCTTATTTCTGAGGCCACATCCCTACCTCTCCAGTTGTTTTTTTAAACTCTGGTAAAATTCATTTTCATCATTTTTCAGTGACAGTCCAGTGGTATTAAGTCTATTACACTGTTCTGCAATCATCACCATTATCCATTTCTAGAACTCTTTTTTTTTTCTCAAACTGAGACTCAAATTTAATAGCCATTAATTACCCATTTCTTACACCCTTCAGCTCCTGGACCAACCACTGGGCCATTTCTGGGTCATGTAATTACTTCTGCTGTACTAAGCTTAGAAGCATCCCATAGTTCTTTCAGATCATATTTGTCATGTGAACCTTTGTAGATATCCATGCATCACTGTCATCTAAGTGGGGGCTTCCCTGCTCAGACTAGGGTTGTTTTTTTGGTTTTTGTTTTTTAGTTTGTTTGTTTTTTATTTACCAAAGCTAAATTCTTGCCCTATGGGGATTTTTTTCCCAGTAAGGTAGAATTTAATTCTTGGTATTTGATATAATGTTCTTGTTCTTTTTCAAAATATGGGGACACACTTGATCCTAAGAATCACATTTACTTTACATCGTAGCAAAAATCTTAGAAACTGAAAGATCCAGGGCCAGAGAGATAGCATGGAGGTAAGGCGTTTGCCTTGCATGCCGAAGATCAGTGGTTCGAATCCCGGCATCCCATATGGTCCCCTGAGCCTGCCAGGAGCGTAGAGCCAGGACTAACCCCTGAGAGCTGCTGGAGACCCAAAAACAAAAAAAAAAAAAAAAAAGAAGAAGAAGAAGAAAAAGAAAAAGAAAGACCCATAGAAACTTTTTATTTTCATAATGCTTGACATTGTAAGTTAATTTTATCATGTTTATAAGTCTCTAAGTTTGCTTAATGATAGAGAACTTAAAATCTGTAATAATGCTGTTAAAAGTATTTTATTGATGTTTCTTTGTTGACAAGATAGACCTTCTGTGTCATTATGAATTATGCTGCATAAATCCATTCATGTCTGCTATTAATAGCTCAAAGGCAATTCTTTATTTGTTGAAATTCTGTGGTGTCATTAGATTGTTTTAGTTCTTTTTCTTTGTAAGAGCCACTTCTTAGAATTTCAAATGCCTTGAGTCACAATCAAGACAAGAAATGATGTATTCAGAAGTCCAGAGTCAGGAGAAGTATACATTAGTTGGAAAGTACATGTATTCTGGGATATGCTGCCCTGGAATGCATGCATGGAATTTGTCAGGTGAGGAATAGAGGGGCAGAGAAAGCCAAGTTCTGATGAAAGCTCTGTGCTGTTTTTAGATTCAGCAGTGAGTGGAAAGCACCAAAGGAGGAGACAATGGCATGCTCCTGTAGGTATTTTAGAAAAGACAGTTGGAGGGGTACTGCAAAGGGGGAATTTGGAGCAGTGGAAGAAAATTATTAAAATGTTGAGTTTCCTCTCTGAGGCGAGAAAGAGTGAGGATATAAAATAAGAATGCTATAACAATGTGAAAGTATCAGGGTCCAGGAAGGTCTGAGAATGTGCTCAAACAGTCAAGCTTGTGTTTTATATGACAGATAAATATAGAGTGGGGAGTCAGCAGAGGGCTCACCATTTACCAAGTTCAGGACTATATGGAGAAGAAAGGAACCTGGGAAGACAGGAGAGGCAGCTCAATAGATGAGCATATGCTTTGCATGCAAGAAGCCCAGGTTCTATCCTTGAGCACCGCTATGACAGATCCCAAAGCACAGACCTGCATGTTCTTGAATTCTGGTTCTTGGTATTCAGCCATTTATAGTTTTTAGTACTGTATTTTTAAATCTTAGGTAACATAAAGTCTAGACAGTCAGTTTTGTTTTACTATTATATATATGTCTTCTAAGCCCATCTTTTCAGATAAAGTATATATTCTGATTTCTTGAATATTAGACCTCGGATATGTTTGGATATATTACCAAGTTTGGCATTATTCTGTGCCAGGTGTTAAAAGTGGATGGTCTTAGAGTTGCAGAGAACCTCAGGCCAAAATTCACAGTAAAGACACATGGATGCTCTGTCAGCAGAAGAGAAAAATAGCACATCTATTTTTAAGTTCACTGGAATTCTGAAGTCAGATCTCTTGGTTGAGTGCCTGCCATAAAGATATCAATTTTCGACTATTTTTAAAAACCCTCTGCTGCCTCCTACTGTCCATTGTGCGGAAGCCTCGATAAAATCAGATCTTTTAAGAATCAAGTATATATTTTTTCCTTGTGTTTGTATATAATCATTTTATGGATAAGTAAATTGAACATCTTAAAGTCAATATCAGTAAATGGAAAAATATAATACAGCTTCAAATGATAATAAAATGAGGAGGTCTGCCTGTGTTTCTGAATCCCTGAAGGTTTCCTCAGAGGCCTAGGGAGTGCACCCCAAAAAAACTGCATTTTGAAGCTGCCCAGTGAGTATATTCTGGCTGTGGCGGTCCCCGTTTAATAAGCTGAGCTCTCTGGCCTGTGGAGGCTTCGCCCTTCTGTGCCTTTGTTCACTCTGAGGACTTCAAGGGAAACTTCTCCTGCGCCTGTCTGCCTGTGATTCTGAATCCCTGAAGGTTTCCTCAGAGGCCTAGGGAGCCCACTCCCAAAAAACCTGCATTTTGAAGCAGCCCAGTGAGTACATTCTGGCTGTGGGGGTCCCCGTCCAATAAGCTGAGCTCTCTGGCCTGCGGAGGCTCCGCCCTGCTGTGCCTTTGTTCGCTCTGAGGACTGTCAACTAGAGGCAGCAGAAGAGCTTCGCTTCGCTTCGCAACTGCACACTCTTTCTAACCAATGAACCCCACCACAACATGCAGGAAAAACCACACTACAAGCGTGACAATGGGGAAACCTCGCAGGCAAACACCATGCACAGAGAATGAAGATGAAAGCTCTGATGACCTAATAAATTCCAACCACCTGATTAACCTGTCAGATAAGGAACTTAAAATAGCAATATGGCAGATGTTTGAAGAACTCAAAGAACGCATAGATCGATCTGAACAGAACACAAAGACAGAAATCAGAAAACTCCAAACTGAAATAACAGATCTGAAAAATACAGTAGCTCAACTGAAAACCTCAATGGATAGCCTTGCCATCAGGGTATCAGCAGCTGAGGAGAGAATCGGAGTACTGGAAGATGTGATGCAGAAAAACTCAACACAACAGAAGAAATTGGAAAAGAACCTTAAGACAAATGAACAGGCAATGGAAAAAGTACTCAAGGAATGCGAACAGATGAAAATAGAAGTCTTTAATAAACTCAACAGAAACAACGTAAGAATTATTGGAGTCCCAGAGACCTAGAAAGGAGATCTCCAGGAAGAATCAACTGTCAAAGACATCATCAAAGAGATACTCCCAGAGTTAAAGACTACATGCAATCAAATCCTGCATGCCCGAAGAGAACCACTAAAAGAAACCCAAAGAAAAACACCCCAAGACACATCCTCACAATGACAAATCCCACAGATAGAGATAGAATACTGAAAGCAGCAAGATCAAAAAGGGAAATTACATTCAAAGGAGCATCCCTAAGACTTACAGCAGACATGTCACAAGAAACTCTGAAGGCCAGAAGACAGTGGTGGGATATTGTGACAAGACTGAATGAAATGAATGCCTCACCGAGAATACTGTACCCAGCCCAACTCATGTTCAGGTTTGAAGGAAGAATACATAGCTTCATGGATAAACAACAGCTCAGAAACTTCACAGATGATAAACCAGCCTTAAAGGAAAAACTGACAGGTCTACTCTAAGACAAGAGAGACCAACAAACACAGCAAACTTATCTACAAAGATGACATTAAGTCCTATGACAATCATCTCCCTCAATGTCAATGGACTAAATTCACCAAGTAAAAGACACAGAGTGGCAAAATGGGTCAAAAAGATGAATCCAACCTTCTGCTGCCTACAAGAAACACATCTGAATAGTCAGAACAAACATAGACTCAAAATCAAAGGTCTGGAGGAAAATCATCCAAGCAAACAACACCCTCAAAAAAGCTGGGTGGCCATATTAATATCTGATGACATCAACTTTATACTCAAAAAAGTGGTAAGGGACAAAGATGGACACTATGTACTAATCAAGGGATATGTGCAACAGGAAGAAATCAGACAATTAGACATATATGCACCAATGAGAGACCAGCAAATTATCTAATACAATTACTGACAAATCTGAAAGAAGAAATCAATAATAACACAATAATTGTGGGAGACCTCAACACGGCCCTATCAACACTTGATAGGTCAACCAGACTGAAACCCAACAAAAACATACTAGCCCTGAAAAGAGTTATGGAAGAAAGAGGACTAGTAGATATATACAGGACACTCCATCCCAAAAAAACCTGGATACACATTCTTCTCCAATATATTTGGATCATTCTCCAGAATAGACTACATACTGACACATAAAACATAACTCCATAAAATCAAGGAGATAGAAATCTTGCAGGCTACCTTTGCTGACCACAAGGCTCTGAAATTAGATGTGACAAACAACAAACACAGCAAACTTATCTACAAAGATGACATTAAGTCCTATGACAATCATCTCCCTCAATGTCAATGGACTAAATTCACCAAGTAAAAGACACAGAGTGGCAAAATGGGTCAAAAAGATGAATCCAACCTTCTGCTGCCTACAAGAAACACATCTGAATAGTCAGAACAAACATAGACTCAAAATCAAAGGTCTGGAGGAAAATCATCCAAGCAAACAACACCCTCAAAAAAGCTGGGTGGCCATATTAATATCTGATGACATCAACTTTATACTCAAAAAAGTGGTAAGGGACAAAGATGGACACTATGTACTAATCAAGGGATATGTGCAACAGGAAGAAATCAGACAATTAGACATATATGCACCAATGAGAGACCAGCAAATTATCTAATACAATTACTGACAAATCTGAAAGAAGAAATCAATAATAACACAATAATTGTGGGAGACCTCAACACGGCCCTATCAACACTTGATAGGTCAACCAGACTGAAACCCAACAAAAACATACTAGCCCTGAAAAGAGTTATGGAAGAAAGAGGACTAGTAGATATATACAGGACACTCCATCCCAAAAAAACCTGGATACACATTCTTCTCCAATATATTTGGATCATTCTCCAGAATAGACTACATACTGACACATAAAACATAACTCCATAAAATCAAGGAGATAGAAATCTTGCAGGCTACCTTTGCTGACCACAAGGCTCTGAAATTAGATGTGAACTACAAAGCCACACAGAAGAAAAACTTTAACAATTGGAAATTAAACACCCTGCTAGTGAACAACCAGTGGATCCAAGATGAAATCAAAAAGGAAATCAAAACTTTCCTGGAAACAAATGATAATGAAGACACAAACTGCCAGAATCTATGGGACACAGCAAAAGCGGTCCTGAGAGGAAAATTTATAGCTCTACAAGCACACATCAGGAAGGAAGAAGGGACATACCTGAATAACTTAATGACACAGCTCAAAAAATTAGAAAATGACCAACAAAAGGAACCAAAAATAGGGATACAGAAGGAAATAACAAAGCTGAAAGCAGAACTCAATGAAGTGGAAAACCAAAAAACAATCCGAAAGATCAAGGAAAGCAGAAGTTGGTTCTTTGAAAAAATAAACACGATTGATAGACCATTGACAAAACTCACAAAGAGAGAGAGAAATCTGATAACCCATATTAGAAATGAAAAGGGGGGAGATCACGACAGATATTGCAGAGATCCAAAGGGTAATCAGAGACTACTTTGAGAAACTGTATGTTACTAAACATGAGAACCTAGAAGAAATGGAAAAATTCTTGGACATTTATAACCTTCCACATTTAAGTAAGGAGGATGTAGCATATCTAAACACCCCCATCACTACTGAGGAAATTGAAACTGTAATCAAACATCTGCCCAAAAAGAAAGGCCCAGGCCCAGATGGATTTCCTAATGAATTTTTTTAAATCTTTTGAGAGGAGCTACTACCAATCCTAGCCAAGCTCTTCCATGAAATTTTAAAAACGGGAACACTCCCAAACAGCTTTTATGCAGCCAATATCACCTTGATACCAAAACCAGACAGAGATACTGCCAAAAAAGAAAATCACAGACCAATATCCCTGATGAATGCTGATGTAAAGATCTTCAACAAAATCCTGGCAAATGGGATCCAATGCATCATCAAGAAGATCATACACTATGACCAAGTAGGTTTCATCCCAGGAATGCAAGGATGGTTTAACATCCGTAAATCTATCAACATCATACACAACGTCAACAAGAAGAAAAATAAAAATCACATGATCATATCAAAGATGCAGAGAAAGCATTTGATAAGGTCCAACACCCATGCTTGATCAAAACTCTCAGCAAGATGGGAATGGAAGGAACCTTTCTTTTTGTGTGTGTGTGTGTGTGTGTGTGTGTGTGTGTGTGTGTGTGTGTGGTTTTTGGGTCACACCCAGCAATGCTTAGGGGTTAATCCTGGCTCCAGGGTCAGAAATTGCTCCTGGCAGGCACGGGGGACCATATGGGACGCTGGGATTTGAACCGATGATCTCCTGCATGAAAGGCAAATGCCTTACCTCCATGCTATTTCTTCATCCCCGAAGTAACCTTTCTCAATCTAGTTGAAGCCATCTACCACAAGCCAATGGCAAATATTATCCTGAATGGAGAAAACTTAAAAGCCTTTCCTCTAAATTCTGATACAAGACAAGGCTGTCCGCTCTCACCACTCCTCTTCAACATAGTACTGGAAGTTCTTGCTATAGCAATCAGGCAAGAAAAAGATATCAAGGGAATCCAGATAGGAAAGGAAGAAGTCAAGCTCTCAATGTTTGCAGATGACAGGATACTCTACTTAGAAAACCCTAAAGACTCTACCATAAAGCTTCTAGAAACAATAGATTCATATAGCAAGGTGGCAGGCTGCAAAATCAATGGCCTTTTTATACACCAATAATGATAGGGAAGGGATGGAAGTCAGGAAGGCAATCCCATTCACAATAGTGCCACACAAACTCAAATATCTTGGAGTCAACTTGACCAAAGACGTGAAGGACCTATACAAAGAAAACTATAAAGCCCTGCTCCAAGAAATAAGAGAGGACACACGGAAATGAAAACACATACCCTGCTCATGGATTGGCAGGATTAACATCATCAAAATGGTAATACTCCCCAAAGCATTATACAGATTTAATGCGATCCCCTTAAAAATACCAGTGACATTCTTCAAAGAAGTGGATCAAACACTTATGAAGTTTATCTGGAACAATAAACACCGTTGAATAGCTAAAGCACTCCTAGGGAAAAGGAAAATGAGAGGCATTACTTTCCCCAACTTCAAACTATACTACAAAGCAATAGTTATCAAAACAGCATAGTATTGGAATAAAGACAGACCCTCAGATCAGTGGAATAGGCTTGAGTTCTCAGACATTGTCCCCCAGACATACAATGACCTAATTTTTGACAAAGGAGCAAGAAATTCTAAGTGGAGTGAGGAAAATCTCTTCAACAAGTGGTGCTGGCAGAACTGGTTAGCCACTTGCAAAAAAAGCGAACATAGACCCCCAGTTAACATCATGTATGAAGGTAAAATCCAAATGGATTAAAGACCTTGATATCAGACCTGATACCATAAGGTATATAGAACAACACGTCGGTAAAGCACTCCATGACATTGAGACTAAAGGCATCTTCAAGGAGGAAACTACACTTTCCAAACAAGTGGAAGCAGAGATCAACAGATGGGAATACATTAAATTGAGAAGCTTCTGCACCTCAAAAGAAATAGTGCCCAGGATACAAGAGTCACCCACCGAGTGGGAGAAACTATTCACCCAACACCCATCAGATAAGGGGCTAATATCCAAAATATACAGGGCACTGACAGAACCTTACAAGAAAAAAAATCTAATCCCATCAAAAAATGGGGAAAAGAAATGAATAGACACTTTGATTAAAAAAAAGAAATACAAAAGGCCAAAAGGCACATGAAAAAATGCTCCTCTTCACTAATCATCAGGGAGATGCAAATCAAAACAACAATGAGATACCACCTCACAGCACAGAGATTGGCGCACATCACAAAGAATGAGAACAATCAGTGCTGGCGGGGATGTGGAGAGAAAGGAACTCTTATCCACTGCTGGTGGGAATGCCGTCTAGTCCAACCTCTATGGAAAGCGATAAGGAGATTCCTCCAAAATCTGGAAATTGAGCTCCTATTCGACCCAGCTCTTCCACTCCTAGGAATATACCCTAAGAACACAAGAATACAATACAAAAAACCCTTCCTCACACCTATATTTATTGCAGCACTATTCACAATAACCAGGCTCTGGAAACAACCAAGATGCCTTTCAACAGAGGAATGTCTAAAGAAACTATGGTACATATACACAGTGGAATATTATGCAGCCATTAGGATAGATGAAGTCATGAAATTTTCCTATACATGGATGTACATGGAATCTATCATGCTGAGTGAAATAAGTCGGGGGGGGGGGGAGAGAGAGAGAGAGAGAGAGAGAGAGAGAGAGAGAGAGAGAGAGAGAGAGAGAGAAACGCAGAATAGTCTCACTCATCTATGGGTTTTACGAAAAATAAAAATCATTTTTGCAATAATCCTCAGACAAAATGAGAGGAGGTCTAGAACTTCTAGCTCACTTTATGAAGCTCACCACAAAGAGTGGTGAGTGCAGTTATAGAAATAATTACACAGAGAACTACCACAATTATGTGAATGAATGTAGGAACTGGAAAGCCTGTCTGGAGTACAGGTGGGGGTGGGGTGGGATCGAGGGAGATTTGGGACATTGGTGGTGGGAATGTTGCACTGGTGAAGGGGGAGTGTTTTTTACATGACTGAAACCTAATCACAATCATTTATGTAATCAAGATGTTTAAATAAAGAAAAAAAGTTAAAAAAATAAATAAAGGGGCCGGAGAGATAGCATGGAGGTAAGGCGTTTGCCTTTCATGCAGGAGGTCATCGGTTCGAATCCCGGCGTCCCATATGGTCCCCCATGCCTGCCAGGAACAATTTCTGAGCCTGGAGCCAGGAATAATCCCTGAGCACTGCCGGGTATGACCCAAAAATCACAAAAAATAAATAAATAAATAAAAATAAATAAATAAATAAAATAAAAATAAAATGAGGAAAGAACTATTAATTTCATATAAGTTTTAAGAAAATAGATGTTATTTGAGCTGAATCTTGAAACTTTAAAATTGTTTTACTAACTAGACTTACATGAAAAGTATAAATGGAATAAATTCTAAGTTTACTTAAAGTAATTTTATTTTTTTCCCTTTTTTCCTCAGGCTTTAGAAAAGAAATCAAGAACTTGGAAGTAGACCATTTATCCCATGATTCCCACTTAGAACAACATTTACAAATAAAAACTCCTTTGATAAGAAGGTAATTGTATAAAGATAGGTATTTGGAAAGATTACAGTCTCTTAGATGTGTTTATTTTCCATAATATTTGCATGCAACATTTACTTTGAAAGGATTGAGCCTACTATCTTAAATCATGAAAATAATATAGATCTTATGAAGAGGTATTACAGAATAAATATGAAGTTTTTAATGGCATTCTTATTTTATAAAAATCTGAGATTCATCAATGGAATGCAAATGTGATGAGAGTATTTATCTGACTAGCAAAAGCCTCAAGATATTCCTTTGTTTTGCTCTACTAGGAATGATAATTGAGGAAAGATAATTAATTACATACAGAAATATATTTTGCAATTGATAATAATTTATCTTCACTTTAGAAGTTAATGATGGTCCAAATAAGATTAATCTTGATTTAACTAGATTATTCATAATTAGTTGTTATCTTTATAGCACTATAAGCAAAATGAAAATCCCTTTTTTCTGTTGGTGGTGGTTGGGTAGTGCAGTTGTATCATGCTCCTTAAATCCCTGTTACATTTCATCACAAATATAATTTGTTTATAAATTGATTTTTTTAATGTGCTCTAATTGGATTCTGGTTTGGGTAATAGCAAGTCTTTCTGTAAGCATTTATATGCCCCAGCTAAAGACTTTGGATTCATGAAGTATAAAATGTTAATGACACAAATATCTTCTCATCCCTTTTGTTCCATTACAGAGATGGCACAAAGTAAATATATAGAAGGAAGTTAGGCTCTAGGACAAATGTTCGGGTTTTCTCCTCTAGTTTTGAATATTTGAATATGTTCATTTAGCTTATTAGGCTTTGATTTCATTTTCCAGGTCACATACACATGAAACAAATGAGAAGTTATTCTCTTCATCTAGTCCACAAATACTCAAAGACCAGCCAGCAAAAGAGCATCTCCCTCAGTCAGAGGAACAGAAACTTGAAAAGTCAAGTGAACCCAAATTTTCTGAACAGCTTCACTTGGAAAATTCTGCGAGAACAGGCTTACTTTTTCACACGGAGGATAATTCCATTTCTGGAAAGAAAGCGAACAGTAATGAAGCAGTTGTGACGTCACCTTTGTGGTCTTCACACCTGAGAACTGTTGGGGTAAAGTCAGAAACTGGCTCCCTCAACCAGCAGCAAACAAGAATGGAGCAGGGTGACTCAGAAAACTCTTTATCCAGGGACCATGTCACTCAGTCACCCTGCAGGTCCAATGGTTGTCAGATGCCAAAACTTGTTTGTCAGAATCCACCACCTCCTTTGCCACCAAAGAAATACACTATAAACGCTGTGCCATGGCCAGAGAAAAACGACTCCATACCTGACATTAAATTTAGAGACACACGTAAAGCTAATTCTTCGAATCTTCTGAAGCATACAGCATCAGAGTTAGATTCAGAAGTGAGTCCCTATGTGAATGAGGAAACATTTCAAGTAAAAGAGCGGGTTGGCAACCCCCCAGACCTCCCGCCTAGCTCTTCAGCTAATGATTTTCAAGCCAACTTACGTTTCAAGCAGACAGTGGATGATGCATTTTGCCAATCAGAAATAGACTCTGTTTCCCCCTGCCCAAATGAGACCATTTCATTTACCACCTATTTCTCAGTTGACAGCTGCATGACTGATACATACAGGCTGAAATACCATCAGAGGCCCAAGCTCTGTTTTCCAGAGAACAATGAATTTGGTCATAATTCGCTGTCTCAGAGTGAGAGAGCTCTAAGACCCGCATTACATAGTAATCTTGGTTCAAACTGCCCATCTGAGCAAAGATAGAAGCCTAATATATAATTGTGATAGATAAATGGTAGAACTGGCAAGCTTCTTAAAGGCCATTTTACTACAGCTTTATAAGGACTGACCAAACCAATGCTAAATGAAATAAAAATATGACGTTTTTAAAGGAAATTAATCATTTTAACTTTATATGTATATATATACTTATATATATTTTTTATTTTGTGATGATAAACTTACTCAGTATTTTAGAAACTTTCTCTTGGCATGCTATGAATTGAAAATTGGGGGGGTGGTAGGGTATCCCAAATATTTTACTATATGCTGCAGATGTATAAAAATTTTGTTCCTTTGTGTGTAGACAGGCTCATGAATACTAAAGAAATCACTCATGTGTAGGTCGGTAATACCAGGTAATACATGGTTTGTGTAAAGCATTATTTGTTTATAAAGCACTTTTTAATGGGTAACCAAGAAAGGACTTTTTTACCCATTTGTTTTGACTTCTGTGATAGTCTATTACAAATGATCCCTTTAAAGACATTTTTTTAAGTTGACCCATGAAACTGACAGCATTTGGGGGGAAAGGAAGCCTTAATCATACAGTAATTTTAAAATTAAATTCTCAACGTCAGAACAGGAAAAACTAATTTTGCTTTATTTTTTAACCTTTGTCTTCCATATTGAATGCCTAGTTTACATAGATTAGGTCCTGGCTGTATTTATAAACATTACTTCAGCCACATAAGCTAAAAATAATGAAGACTTAACTTTGGTCTATTTATTTGTTACATTATTTTTTTCTAATTTTATATGAAATGCAAAAGATTTTTATTTTGGTTTGATTTATTTGGGGCTGCTAATAACCGTGTTAGGAATCTACCTATGGCCCTCCTCTTGGGAATTTCACTGTGATTGCCTGTTTCCCACTCTCATCTTACGAACTCATAGGCTATTAATTCACGTGACTGCTTTTCACGATCTTAAATTTTTTGAAAACCCGTTTCTAGAGTAAATTTCTGCTCCTACTATAGAGAGCTTAATTAGATGTATTATTTGAACATCCCTTTCTTCTACACTAACTAGTAATTTTACCTCAACTACTTTCATGGAGAGGGCTTTAAGTAATAAATGAATTTTTCATTCTGTTGATGATCTTACAAGTAAAATTAAATTATCTTGCCTTATTTTTATTATTGATCATCACTTTTTATTTTTGCTGTTAAGCCGTAGCATACTTTTATATTGTCCACTCAAGACCTGAATCACAAAATCAAAAAGTTCCTTACATTCTTTGACAGATACTTTAGCTGTAAGTTATGAAAAGTTAATTTGTAAATTTAATATTTTGACCAAATTCATTGTATCCCAAAATGTTATTGATTAAAAGTGAGCATTTCCAGAGAAATGAAATATCATTGTTTGTAAAAGTCTAACCTCAGTTACCCAATCATGGTCAAATTTCTGTCTGCCACTTAAAACAGTTCTCAATCATATTTCCCCCTAACAAATTATTATATTGTCTTACTTCAGAAATAGAGTATTAGTTAAAGTGAATTTATCTTTAAAAGAAAGCTTATTATGAACATAATTTTTAGTATGGAGGACTGGTATATGTTGTCAGGTTTGTAAATTTATATTTGAAGTGTCAATATATTTAACTTTTATAAACTAGAGAAACATTGTAAACTGGAGAAAATGGTTTACTTCAGTTATTTTTAACAACTTTAAATGTAGATTAAAATTTGCCTCTGATTTTCTCATAAAAATGTACTATTTGAAGTATTTAAAATAATTCTTATACATAATAGCAGTCTCGTTGATTCATAGTGTGTGTGTGTCTGTGTGTCTGGGTGGGGGTGCGGGTGGGGGTGTGTGGTATATGGCATTAAATCCTAAGCTCTTTCATGAGAGCTAAGAACATTGAGCTGTTTCTCCTAAAGAAGTTTTCTCTTTCCAATTCACAACTGAGAATATAAATAGAAACATCCTATTTATTTTCTTAATGAAAACTTCTGAATCAAGAATTCCACTCACCAGCCATTTGTTTTTATATTTATTAACAACACTCCTAATATAGGTTAAATATATGTTTACTAAGTAATCGATCATGTGAAATTATTTTCATAAGGTACGTTATTTATGTTTATAAACGTTTTCATCTTAAAACTTACAAAAATTTTTAAGATAAATTTACTTTCACATTAATATAGTTGAACAGATTATTCTTTTTGTTACATGTTACATGAGCTCTGATTTCCATGTTCATCCTCCCACACTCGATACATAGTATGCATTTTAGAGCAAGTAAATTTAAGGTATACAATTTGTACTAAAAAGTGCAAATCAAACCAAATGAAGCTATATAATAAAACATTTCTCAGACAGAGTTTATCTTCTCAGTGAAATCTGTTGTTTCCCTAAGTTTGCAGAAGATTCTCTCCAGATAGAGGCAACACCATAACAGCATAATCTTGTAGACAATTAAAATAATCTCAAATCAATTCCTAGGATTCGGTTTTGTTCTAATCCTAACTGCCATTCTGAAAAGGCAGAGGGTAGTGTTTACCAATGAATGCCTTGGTTCCAAGGGAGGAATCATCCCTAAAATATTTAGGTATCTTATGTCAGATGCCACCAATTTTCAATGAGTGCCCAATTCCGACATAGTAAAGAGTTGCTATTATAAAATAGGATATCTTTTCTCAAGCTACAAGCATCAGATTTAGGAGTGCATCCTCTTACTGAAAATGTCTAAATCTTCCAAAGATTAAATCTTAACTTAAGATTTAATCAATTAGCAGCAATCAGCTCAGTGAAGGAATGGTTTTAGTCTGTTCTTTTTTTTTTTTTTTTGGTTTTTGGGCCACACCCTGTGACGCTCAGGGGTTACTCCTGCCTATGCGTTCAGAAGTTGCTCCTGGCTTCTTGGGGGACCATATGGGACGCCGGGGGATCGAACCGAGGTCCGTCCTAGGCTAGCGCAGGCAAGGCAGGCACCTTACCTCCAGCGCCACCGCCCGGCCCCGGTTTTAGTCTGTTCTATACCCTGCCACACCTGGTCCCTATTTAGTGTGCAAATATTTGCTAAATGAATAAATGTGCTACTTTGCTGAAGTATTTGAATTACAGACAAAAAACACCTGTCTTGTCCACAAAATCCTTCATTCAACTATATTAATAGTAGATCTGAAAAGAAGCTTTTCAAGAGTTTAAAAGGAAAGGGGAAATGTCAAGTCAGAGGGCACGCAATCTAGTTCTCCAGTATCCAGATCTGCAACTTTAGCCTAAAAGAAAACTGGGACTTAAACGGGGGGACTACTTTTTTAAATTTTTCAATTGTTTTTAGTTTTTCTCAGAATTCTTCCCTTTACCTTATCATGTTAAACACTAGAAAACAATGAAATGTTAAAAAGAAAATCTCCCCCACCCATTTTACTTCTTTTTTAACTGAGGTAATATGGATCATAAATTTTCATTTTGTTCCGTACTCGCAAATGTTACTGTTTTTAAAAAGAATATACTAAATTTTTATAGTTTTATATTCAGTAAAGTCAGATAGATGTGTGATGTTTTCAAATATAAGTAACAGTCCAGTTTATCTATTTAATATGGTCCCCAGTACGTAATAATATAGAAAATAAAAAGTCAAAACTTTGAAATCTTAGTGCACAATCTTGTTTGTCTTCTATGTTGTAGAAGTTTGTAGTCGCATTACTTCAGAAGCCAATTTCTTCATTTAGGCATCAAGCAAATCAATCTGTAAAAAAAAAAATAAGATTTTGTTAACAGTGTTTCATTCCCCATCTTAATATGTATTCCAACTTCAGAAAATCTGGATTCACAGTCACTTACTTATGTTTGATCATTTACATATTGATAAGAGGATTAAAAAGTGGGGGGGGCTGAACTAACCCAAAGATTCTGTTTTCTACCCTGAGCTAAAAATTCAGATCATTAAGAAACAAGAACTAGGGGACGGAGCGATGGCGCAGTGGTCCTTGCACGTGGCTAACCCAGGACGGTGGTTCGGTCCCCCAACCCAGGAGCGATTTCTGAGCGCATAGTCAAGGAGTAATCCCTGAGCGTCACCAGGTGTGGTCCCCTCCAAACACGCGCGCGCGCACACACACACACACACACACACACACACACACACACACACACACGAGCTAGGGGCTGGGCTATTGCACAGTGGTAGCCTTGTCGACTTGGGATGGACCGGGTTCGATTCCCGGTATCCCAAAAGGTCCCCTGAGTCTGCCTGGCGCGATTTCTGAGTGCAGAGCCAGGAGTAACTCTGAGCGTCCCTTGGTGTGGCCCAAAAAGCAAAAAGAAAAGAAACGAAAACAAAACCCTACATTTGAGGCATACTACCCACAAAGACGGGAGAGTGAAGAAGAGGGAAAATTTTCCCTTTACAAAGGGATCGACAGAGATATTGTTTAGGTATCTCCCCACTTTTTCTACTCGCATCTCTCAATTCCGCTTTCAATTTTGTTCCACCAGCCAAGAAACCAGAAAGGAGACCTGGAATGCAGTAAATCCATGTCCAGACCATCGGCAGACACGGGGGATGGGGTGAAGAAAAGCTGCAGTGTTTGTCTTAGAATGGGTGCACACTCCTAAGCTCCTAATATGCCCGGGGGCAGAGTGGGCGCTGACTTGGCTGGAAAGAGCAAGCTCCCAAGTGCTGAGAGCAGTCTGTGTGCGCAGCTCTGCACTTGCTCCAGGCCTCATCTTCAGCTTTCAGCTCAGTCCCTCCGCCAATGGCCCCCTCTAGCAGCTCGGTCCTGGGTCCCCCCTCGGCCTAGGTTGTCTGTCCCCCACCTCCTTATTAATTCCCTGGCAACACTTGGTTTACTGAGCCAGTGGCAATGCCAGTGGAAGGAGAGAAAGTCTGAATTCCATCTGGAAGGTTCTGTGACGGATCAGCGGGCACCTCCGAATGCAATGTGCTGGAGTGCTGCAAAAGGGAGTGAGGGGCTATCAAGAGGCCTCGCAAGAGGGGCAAGAGGGGCGTAAACTGTCACTCAGAGCGGATACAAATCAATCCATTTGGTCCGAGCCGTCAGTTAAGAACCTAAACATAGCCTAGAGTTGGTCTGATGCCAGGAAACTTCAGGGGTCGGGACTCTTTGTATTTAGGCCAAGGTTATTCCTTTCCATTCCCCTCATATTTTGGTGGGCCTATGCAAACAACAATTGCCACTCTAACACCGTTTTTACTGTGCTCCTTTGACTCTAATCCTTAAAAAAAAAAGCCCACTTAAAATTTGACGTTAACTTAAGCTAATATGCATGTGCATGGAAATGTAAAAACTACTATGCCTCTAATGTTTAAGGAGTTATGTAAGTTTTATGGCTTTAGATAGCCTTGTGTACTGTTAAGAAATACTATAATGTGCTACAATCTGGGGCCTTGAGGGACAAAGTAATTGTACATGGATTCTGTTTTATTTATCTTAATGTTCTTTGGCTGAAAGTTCAAAGTGAAGATATCTGGAAGGGGACTTCTTCTGAGAATCATGTTCTGGGTGATTGTCCTTCCACTGTAACTTTACCTTGTCCTCTTTCTTTGTATCTTTGTTCTCATAATTAAAAAAAAAAAAAAAAAAAAAACTAGGGCCCGGAGAGATAGCACAGCGGCGTTTGCCTTGCAAGCAGCCGATCCAGGACCAAAGGTGGTTGGTTCGAATCCCGGTGTCCCATAGGTGTCCCCCGTGCCTGCCAGGAGCTATTTCTGAGCAGACAGCCAGGAGTAACCCCTGAGCAACGCCGGGTGTGGCCCAAAAACCAAAAATAAAAAAAGGAAGAACCTAAACCTGACTTTGCCTGCGCGCTGTGCCCGGCCACCGCCGCTGCCCGGCCGTGGGCAACGCGCTCGTGCGCCCGAGCGAGTCGTCTTCCCGCCGCATGTGCGCCGGCCGCCTGCGGACGCCGCCTGGAGTCCAAGCGGCTGGGAGAAAGTCGGCTCCGGAAAGCTCAGGGCCTCTTCCGCTCGAGCCTTCTCCCTCGTCACAGCCCGGATCAAGGCGCACGCCTGGCGAGGAAGCCGGCTGCGCCTCCCGTTCCGTTCCGCCCGCCGGCCGCCCGCTCGGGGACACTCACCAGGGCAACAAGTACACGAAGAGGAAGAAGAGCAAGTCGAAGAGGACGAAGAGCCACACGTCCAGCCAGTACGAGTGCTTCGGCAACTGCGGCGCCCCGGCCCGCGGCCGCACTTGGTGGTTCTGCTGCGGCGAGCCGGCCTCCTCCGCGCCTCGCCGCTCCCGCAGGGCGCCCCGACCGTCGGCCGCTTCCCGCATCCCGCAGCAGGAGCAGGAGGAGCAGCAGCAGCAGCAGCAGCGGAGCCGCGGGAGTGAGCGCTTTGCTTCTGCCGGCGTCCGCCTTCCGGCAGATGCTGGCAGCCAATGAGCGGCGCGCTGGCTGGCCCCGCCCCCAGCCCTGCGAAAAAGGACTTGTGCCCGCCCCGCCCTCGCCACGCGCATGCGCACCGAGGCCCTGCGGCTTCGTGACCGTTGGCAGGTCCCACAGGCTCGGCTCCGCGCTGACGTCACGACCCGCCCGTGGCTTCAGCTCCGAAAACTGGCCTCGCTGGTTTCTGGGGAGGGGGAAAAGCCCGCAGCGAACCGGAAGCGGCCCTTCCCCATACCTGGCAGGTGACAAGTTGCCTTTTGTTTTGTGGCTTTTGGGTCACACCCGGCGGCGCTCAGGGGTGCCTCCTGACTCCAGGCTCAGAAGTCGCTCCTGGCAGGCTCGGGGGACCTCTGGGATGCCGGGATTCGAAACCCCGGCCTTCTGCATGCGAGGCAAACGCCCTACATCCATGCTACCTCTCCCGCCTCAGAAGTTGCCTTTTATACATACATATATAAAATAGATATTCATATATAATTTATATTTATATATGTATTTTATATATGTATTATCGTATAGTATAGTATGATAGGATTATTAACTATATATTAATAAGATATAATTGTATAATATAAATATATTTACATATATAAAATCTTTAAGGGACCAGAGGATACCATGGAGGCAGGGCATTTGCCTTGCTTGCAGAAGGACGGTGGTTCAAATCCCGGCATCCCCATCCCACATGGTCCCTGAGCCTGCCTGCCAGGAGCGATTTCTGAGCAGAGAGCCAGGAGTGACCCCTGAGCGTCGCCGGGTGTGGCCCAAAAACAAACAAACAAACAAACAAAAAACAGAAAAAATAAAATAAAATCTATATTTAAGCATCATGATTCCAAGCACGATTGTAGTTGGGTCTCAGTCATAACCAGAACACCCCCTTCACCAGCGCCACATTCCCACCACCAATGCACCCACTCCCTCCTTCCCAAACCTGCCTGTTTTCGAGACAGGCGTCTACTTCTCTCACTCACTAACATTGTCGTGCTAGTTGTTAGTGTCAAGTTTCCTCCTGAGACCACCCGAAGCCCCTTCCCCAGCCGTCGCAGAATTCTCCACTGAGGCCTCTGACTTGCAGCAGAATTCACCCCTGACTAGGAGGGTGAACCCCGCCCTGAGCGGGGTTGGTTGTTGGTCAAGGGTGACAGAGCACAAGGCCACTGCATACAGTTCTGAACTGACCTTGGGGCTGTGTCCTCAACAATGACCCCGAAGAGGCACCGGGGGACTGAGTAGGGAAGAGGGACTTTATTGGCCATGGAAGATCTTGGGAAGGTTTAGCGTGGGCTAAAAAGAGAGGAGAGGGGAGCTGCAGGCTCATACAGAAATGGTGATGTCACAGTGTGGTCACACGCCTGTTATTTCCCCCAGGAAATAAACAGATTCATGAGGAAGAAGAGTGAACATAAGAAGGTTAAGGAGCATACAATGAATGGCCTTTTGTCTCGTCTATGGAGAATGACCAAGAGTGGGCACAGAAGTGTGCTTTCTGGGATGCTGAAGGGGACTAGAGGTCAGCAAGAGCTTCACTGCACAATGCCCTCCATTCCATAAGTCCAGTCAGGACGAGTGCAAGAGTCTTAAGTTCCACTTGGGCCAATCAGTCAAAGAAAGCAGGAAGCTTTGGAGCTGGAGTAAACGTGACCAACCTGGGTTTGATCCCAGGCATCCCATATGGTCCCCCAGCCCCTCCCCTCCAGCGCAGCGCCAGGTGTGACCCTTGAGCACTGGTGGGTGCTGTCCAAAAACCCAAAACCAAAAGATTAAAAAAGGATAGGGGAGCTTCCCAGGGAGAAATCTCCACCCTCTCCAAATTCCGTGCCACTGTGTTAAGTTTTTTTCCCCCTACCCCCAGGAAGTCCTGCATTTCTTGGAGCTGCTGGACAGGAAGAGAAGAGGGCAATGTTGTAAAAGCACTTGAACTAGAATCTCAAGGTTTAGAACATGAGTCCGCTGAGGCTGGAACGTTAACACAAAGAGATCGACCTTTGTGGGGTAGGGAACATTTACCATCTCCACTTAGGGTTTTTAGCTGTGCCTGGGCAAAGCTTAAAAAAGGCAAGGAGGGGCCGGCGAGGTGGCGCTAGAGGTAAGGTGTCTGCCTTGCAAGCGCCAGCCAAGGAAGGACTGCGGCTCCATCCCCTGGCGTCCCATATGGTCCCCTGAGCCAGGGGCAATTTCTGAGTGCTTAGCCAGAAGTAACACCTGAGCATCAAACGGTATGGCCCGAACCCCCCCCCCCAAAACAACAACAACAACAAGGCAAGGATGGGGAGCAATAGCATGTGGTAAGGTGTTTGCCTTGCATGCGTTTAACACTGGATGGACTCGGTTCGAATCTCAGCATAACCCCTGAACGCCGCTGGGCATGACCCAAAAAAAACCAAACAAACAAACAAACAAAAAAAAACCCAAAGCAAAACTAAACAAAAGGCAAATGGATCAATGAAAGAGAAAAAGCTACACGTTTCTCTCTTCTGGCCAGATGAGTTTTTTTGGCCCTGGTCCAGGATGTTGAAGGACCCCCTTCCCCACAACCAGAAAGAATAAGCCTGTCCTAGTTGTTTCTCAACCTCCTTCAATCCCAAATTACCATAATGTTTGAGTTAAATGCCCTAAAGCTTCAATTTCCCCGTACAAATCAACTGAGAAAGTCTTAGTAAGAAAAGCTGAATTGAGGAAGGAGGGTATAGCTCCGAGGTAAAGAATCCATAAACTGGGGCCAGAGAGCTAGCATGGAGGTAAGGCATTTGCCTTGCATGCAGAAGGATGGTGGTTCGAACCCCGACATCCCATATAGTCCCCTGAACTTGCCAGGAGCTATTTCTGAGCGTAGAGCCAGGAGTAACCTGAGTGCAGCCGGGTGTGACCCAAAAAACAACAACAACAACAACAAAACAATCCATAAAGTGAAAGATGGTAGAAAACAATGGAAAACAACCAGGAGAAGACATTTCCCCATTGATTAGGTTACCATCTCCCTGTTGGTTTCTACCTCGTATTAGTTGGTTTCTGCCTCATACCAGATGGAGTGAGTTGATTATGTGTGTGTGTGTGTGTGTGTTTCATGAAATTATTCTTTCTAGTGACTGCGCAGACCAACCAGGCTGAAGTAATGCTTCTACTTTTTTCAGAACTTGGAACTCCTGTTCTAATCCTCTGTGGAAACTGCCATTTCTAAACATTTCCCAGAGCCTAGGGTGGGAGGGATGATAGTTTCTGAACACAGACACTTGACCTTGTCCTTGGGGGTATTTAAGCTGCAGTAACCAGTGTAGATGGCACTGAGCATTGCAGCACAAATCCTAACCTGTGAACTGGGAATTTCAAGTAGCTTATCACAATACCATGGTCTTTTGTTTTGAGGTCACAGTAGAAGGGTTTGGGGACTACTTCTGGCTATGTGCTCAGAAATCACTGCTGGCAGTGCTCAAAAAACCATGCCATGCAGAGCTAGAAGTTGAACCTCTGGCATGCACAGTCATTACTCACCTGACCTTCTGGTCCCCCAATGTAAGATTTTTGGAGACTTGTGTTGCTGGTGGGTAAAAATGGGAGCAGTGAGCTATAAGGCTGAGGTCTGGTGTGCCATGTAGCTGCCTGCTGCTGTTGCTCATCTCCAGGCTAAACAAGCAGAACTGGTTGTATAGTTTTTGTACAGAGAGCCTGAAATTAGTTTTCATCAGGTGTCTTTTGTTATGCTAAAGGTGCGAAATGCAGATACCTGGATCAGGTTCAGTTCTCTTAGGCCTTTATATTATTACTATTATTATTATTACTTAATAGTGAAAGCTGGCATTACTACAAGATGATAAGATACCTTATAGGAGTAACCCTTGGGAAATTTATGAAAAAAGATATTTAATGAAGCTGAGTCATAGCACAGTGGTAAGGTGTTTGCCCTGCACACGTTTGATCCGGGATGGACCCGGGTTCCATTCCCGGCATCCCATAGGTTCCCCACCCCCAAGCCTACCAGGAGTGATTTCTGAGGGCAGAACCAGAAGTAACCGCTGAGCACTGCTGGGTGTGCCCCCACCCCCCCAAAAAAATATTTATTGTTCAGAAGGCCTGTAAATGGTGTTGCTTACCTGGGTGGCCACCGTGATGGTGTGCATGCATACAGGAAGTCCTGGTTTTTGTTTATTTGGGTTTTTTTCTTTTCTTTATTTTTATTGTGAGGACAATGTTTTATTGGTAAACTCAAATAATAAGGGAATTAAAAGCTCCAGAAAAGCTGCCAAAAAACAGAAAAGCCACTCTGAGCTGACCAGTTGCCTAAATTAATCAGGAGTATGGGGTACTGGGGAGGCAGCCTGGCTGCTCCCTCTTTTTAAAGACACTGCCCATTCCTGTGGATGTCTGGCGATGCAGGCTGAGGTTGGGCACTCAGGACCACTAGGCCAACATTCTAGCCAGCGACTGAACTCCAGGTCTTTCATTTGCCAGACCTGTATTCTGTCACTCAGCTTTCTTCCTTCTGGGCTCCTGGTTCTTTTCTGGCTGTGTGATTAGCCTTGTGGTGGTTGGCAGGGATGCCTTGACACCAGGAAAAGTTGACTCTCAGCTACAGCTGCATTTTGGATCACCCATCTGTGATCTTCATGTTCAGTGGCTAGTGAGGGGATCAACAAGGTTTCTGCTGCTTCAGGATCCTTGGCAGGTTACAGGGGGTAGCTTAGAAGCCACACACAGAGCCAGTGACTCAGCCAATCAGTGCTGAGATCACTTAGGACTTCTGTGAATGGTTGGTGGGTACCCCCTGGGGAAACCTGGCTGAAGGCCGTGTGGTGTTAGCATGTCACCAGGTGAGAGCCCAGCATTCTATGGAGTACATTTCTGAGAGTCCTCTGAGGTTTTCCTGTGGCCAGCTGACTCACCCAAAGGGGCAAAATGGGCCCTTATGATTTGAGTCAAGATGCGGTGTCCTGTCATCCACCCATTGTCTGACGTGGTCCCCCAGCTGCTTGCATCAGTAGGAGTCAAAGAACCAGTTCAGATATATTGTTTATTTTTTTTTCAGATCAGATAGTGACTTAAGTTCCAGATTCTTTGGTTTACAATGGGTAGGGCTTAGAAAACTGGGTAAGGAGGGGAGGTATCAGGTCTGTGGTTGGCCTGTAGTGAAATCTGGAAGGTAAGAGAATTCATAAGAATAAGCCACACAAGGGGCCGGAGAGATAGCATGGAGGTAAGGCGTTTGCCTTTCATGCAGGAGGTCATCGGTTCGAATCCCGGCGCCCCATATGGTCCCCTGTGCCTGCCAGGAGCAATTTCTGAGCCTGGAGCCAGGAATAACCCCTGAGCACTGCCAGGTGTGACCCAAAAAACAAAAAAACAAAAAAACAAAAAAACAAAAAAACAAAAAAAAAAGAATAAGCCACACTCAGTTCAGTTTGCAGAACACTGCAGTGAAAATCTGCTTTATTGAGACTGACCAGCAGTTTCCTCTTGGTGTTTTGGTGAATGTTAGAAAAGGGAGGGGGGCCCGGAGAGATAGCACAGCAGCATTTGCCTTGCAAGCAGCCGATCCAGGACCAAAAGTGGTTGGTTCGAATCCCGGTGTCCCATATGGTCCCCCGTGCCTGCCAGGAGCTATTTCTGAGCAGACAGCCAGGAGTAACCCTTGAGCACCACCGGGTGTGGCCCCCCCAAACAAAAACCAAAAAAAAAAAAAAAAAGAAGAAGAAGAAGAAGAAAAGGGAGGGGAGAGGCTCAGGGCTACAGCAGTGAGGGTCTAGAGAATTTCTTCCTTCCATATTTCGCTCAGAGAGTAGCAGGAACGATACAGGGAGAAAATAAATGGCAGAGCTGTGGTCTGAGAGGAGTTATGGTTTCATGTGCTTCTGGGAGCTCTATTTGTTTCCCAGCTTAGGGGAGAGCCCCCAGCTCTGTGAGGGGTCACTGCCAGTGGTATTGGGGGCTGTAGGAAACACTGCAGGAACCAACCTGGGGTTCCTACAGGCAAAGTCTGTGCTTAGTCCATTGGACTCTCCAGCCCCTACTTCTGGGAACTGATTAGGGTTCCCTAGGGATGATTTCTCAGTTTTCCTGGATGCACTGACTTGAGATGAGCACTTGGCTCTCACAAGTGTGCAGGAATTTTCTCTTAATGAAGAATGTAAAAGGGAAAGAAATACCTACTTTTTCTCAAAGCCTCGTCTATGTGATCTCTTTTTTGTCTAAATTTTTATTATAACACCATAATTTATCAAGTTGTTCATAATACAGTCATTTCAGGCATTAATTGTTCAAACACCAATCATGGTCACCAGTGTGACCTTCCCTCCACCAGTGTTCCCAATTTCCCACTCACCATTCTAGCCTGCTTTCATACAGGAACAATTTACTTCATATTGTTTGTTAGAACACAAAGGCAACTGGAATTCTCAAAACTTAGATCAACAAGCATCAATTTGAAGTGATTGTTCTATATCTCTGTGATGTTACTAAAACTATTGTCTGAGGATTTCCTGGGCTGTGGTTAGTGCTAGTTAAGCCTTTTGTGCTACTATTTAGGCTCACTCAGCTCAGTAGATTTCTATATAACTTTCCCACCAGATATCCTGTGATCGCATTGGGCTAACACTGCTATAAATATTGAGGTGTGTGGTCCAGGATTTACAGGTCTAAAACTAACTTACATTTTTCTTGTTTTCTTTCCATCTCTTGTCTAAGACCCCTTTACTATGTCCTCAACGCCACTGCCTGTTTTTCAACTGTTTGCCGAGTCCTGTTACTGTACCCGCTAGCACCTTCATTCCCATGTGAATGAATTCTTTAAATGTGCTCCATCAACATTTTTTGAGTTTCTTGAATTTTCCAATGATTTCATCTGTGAGTATTAAGAGGATTATTGCCCTGACCTTATTCTTGGGCAGCATTGAACATTCAGATGTACTTGGGGATTTTTCTGGGCCGCAGTGTCTGATTTGCTTCCCCTCTGTCCCCACTCCCAACCAGTGATTCCTGGTGCTTTGAGGGAACCACTGTGAAGTCCAAGCTCCAGGTGGTCTGAGAGTATCTTTTCACAGTTCTCTAGTAGCCAGAGTGCCTGTGACTCTGCTGATTACTGGCAGCTACACATGAGGATTTTTTGTTTGTTTTTGTTTTTGGGTTACACCTTGGCAGCACTCAAGGGTTACTCCTGGCTCTACACTCAGAAATCGCTCCCGGCAGGCTGGGGACCATATGGGATACCAGGATTCGAACCACCATACTTCTCCATGCAAGGCAAATGCCCTACCTCCATCCTATCTCTCCGGCCCACATGAGGATTTCTTATATATTTGCACAGGTTTGTGGCACATGTGTGTGTGTGGGGGGGTGATTATAAGTTTTTGTCACCTGTGATATGCAGATTTCTTTAAACAGCTTTTAGCTATAAAAGAAAACATTGTAGTGGCTGGAGAGATAGCACAGTGGGTAAAGTACTTGCCTTGCATGAGTATGACCAGGATTCGATGCCTGGCACCCATATGATCTCTGAGCACTGCCAGGTGTGATTTTTCAGCTCAGAGCCAGGATTAAACTCTGAACATTGCCAGGTGTGGGCCCCCCAAAACAAACAAAAGCACTGCAGTGTCTATACAGTTAATAAAGCATTTCCATTATCATCCTAGGATCTAATTTTACAGAGTAACCACGTCAACTATTTAAAAACTAGGGTAATTACTCACTCTGGACAAGAACTGGGTGCTGAAAGGAGATTAAGTGATATGCATGGTACTTATTAACAATAGTGCAAACCACAGTGTCTAAAAGGGAAAAGGAGAGAGGGTGGGGGAGAGAGAGAGAGACACAGAGAGACGGAGAGAGAGAGACAGAGAGAGAGAGACAGAGAAAGAGACAGAGAGAGAGAGAGACAGAGAGAGAGACAGAGAGAGAGAGAGAGAGAGAGAGAGAGAGAGAGAGAGAAGTGAAATGTGTGCCCTCAGAGGCAGGCAGGGAGGACAAGGCAGGAAGAAAACTGGAGACATTGGTGGTAGTAAATGTGCCTTGGTGAAGGATGTTGTACATATGACTAAAAGTCAATCATGAACAATTTTGTAACTAAAATATAAAAACCCAACTGTATTACAAAAAACCTTGTACCCATGGTGTTTAAAAAGTAAATTTTTAAAAAAGCTAGGGTATAATTTATACCCTATAATTATTTTTTCTTTTTTTATTGTTAAATTATCTTTATTTAAACACCGTGATTACAAATATGATTGTAGTTGTATGATTACAGTCATGTAAAGAACACCCCCTTCACCAGTGCAACATTCCCACCACCAATTTCCCAGATCTCCCTCCTCCCCACCCACCCACACTTTACTTCCCTCATTCATTCACGTTGTTATGATAGTTTTCAGTGTAGTTATTTCTCTAACTGCACTCATCACTCTATGTGGTGAGCTTCATGTCATGAGCTGCACCTACCAGCCCTCATTTCTCTTGTCTCTGAGATACTGTTAAAAATGTCTTTCATTTTTTTATACCCTATAATTATTAAAAAATAAAATTTAAATCAAATTAAAATGTTGTTAAATATTATTAAATTAAATAAAAATTATAATTTTTAAAAATCTATAATTTTCAGGGCCGAAGAGGTGGGGCAAGCGATAAGGCGTTTTGCCAGCTAACCTAGGATGGATCATGGTTCGATCCCTTGGCATCCCGTATGGTCCTCCAAGCCAGGAGCGATTTTTGAGCACATAGTCAGGAGTAACCCCTGAGTGTCACCATGTGTGCCGCCCTCCCCACCCAAAAAAAAACCCTTTAGGGGCCGGAGAGATAGCATGGAGGTAAGGTGTTTGCCTTGCATGCAGAAGGATCTATTTAAATGCTCGAATCTCGGCATCCCATATGGTCCCCCGAGTCTGCCAGAAGTGATTTCTGAGCATAAAGCCAGGAGTAGCCCCTGAGCGATGCCTTACATGCAGAATGACTGTTCGAATCCCGTCATCCCATATGGTCCCCCAAGCCCGCCAGGAGCGATTTTTGAGCACAGAGCCAGGAGCAACCCCTGAGCGCTGCTGGGTGTGACCCAAAAAAAAAAATCCATTTAATCCCTTGAATAATCCCTTTAATGCAAAATAGTACGATGTGACCACTGGACTCCATCAGCCCTGATCTACTGTACTTGCGGGGTTCCTCTGCGTGTTTTTCCAGCATGAATAACGGCCAAGCAACTGATCACTTCCTCCCCTCTTAGGCTTTTCTTGCTTCATTTCAATAAATACTTTCTACGGTGTGATGAGAGATTTCCAAAGAGCTGTGTGAAATCCAGTGCAGATAATTGATGCATTCATTAGAAGAGCATGCTGAAGACACCTAACACAGTCATGCCTCTGTTGCAGAGCCCTGAGACTCCAAAGCTGGATCTGGGTGCTAGGCTGACTTGGCCAGATTGACAGAAAACAACCATCTCAGCCTGGTTACTTTCAGCCCATACTTGCCAACTGCAGTTATGGGACTTACTTTTCTTCAAATCTGAACATGGCTGGGTGCAGTATTCTAGGTAAAGCTTCCATTTCGTTCAGTCTTGTCACAATATCCCATCACTGTCTTCTAGTGCTGCAGGCGTCCTGTGTCTCAGCAGCTTTAGTGGGGGTGAAGTCCTCAAGAGAAGAAAGTGAGAGCATGGTGGACGAATGGGATAATTTTGAAATAATAATTACCACACACAGTATGTGGGGTCAACAGTCTTCCGGCAGGAGTGTGACGACTTTATTCTCGAGACAGAGGTTTTTATAAGGTTAAGCCAGTCACAGGTGTTAAAGGTATTAATTTTTGTAACAAAGCAAACAGTTTTATCAATTTAACTTCAATTTGCCCAGAAATTCAGCTGCAAGAAAAAAAAATCTCATAAGATCCTAAAAGGGGTTTTATTGTAATCTTTTGGAGCTGGAATTTTTTTTAGCCAATTATTTAATAGACATAACATTTTTTCCATAAAGATTTATAAAGGAGAGATAGTCAATTAACTAAAATGCAATGTCAAGCATCTCTAACAAAATTCCTCAAGGCAGGGGGAAAAAGCGTCCACAGCGAGCCTTTTGAGGAATCCTGTAAGGGATATTTCAGTTTACCCCACCAGGAAAATCTAAGGATACATCTGGTGGGCTGAATTCCCCTAAAAATTTATGGAGGTGTGACATTCTGGCCTTGAGAGTTTCTTGTAACATGTCTGCTGTAAATCTTTTTTTGTTGTTGTTTCTTTTTTTTTTTTTTTTTTTGGTTTTTGGGTCACACCCGGCGGTGCTCAGGGGTTACTCCAGGCTGTCTGCTCAGAAATAGCTCCTGGCAGGCACGGGGGACCATAAAGGACACCGGGATTCGAACCAACCACCTTAGGTCCTGGATCGGCTGCTTGCAAGGCAAACACTGCTGCGCTATCTCTTCGGGCCATTTTGTTGTTTCTTTTAACATTTTATTTTTAACCATATTTTTAAATATATAAAATCTTTAAGCACCATGATTTCAAGCATGATTGTAGATGGATTTCAGTCATAAACAGAATAATGCTCTTCACCAGTGCAACATTCCCACCACCAATGTCCCCCCACCTGCCCCACTCCTGCCTGTATTCATGACAGGCATTCTACTTCTCTCATTCTTTAACATTGTCATGCTAGTTGTTAGTGTAGTTATTGATGTACCTTTCTGGGACTCCAAATGTAATTTGCTTCTGAGAATTTAGAAGTTAGAGTTCTTTTGAGACCTTGCAAGTGAGCTTGAGGAAAAATTTGTTTTAGTTCAGCATATGTTTAGGCATTCAAGTTTAGTAGATAAACCTAACACAACGACATCGATTCAAAAGCTACTTTAGATAAGCAGGGACTATGTTTGTAGATAGGCATGTGGGAAATGGTAGTTCTTTGCATTGTTAGGACAGGACAGGGAAAGATAGAGAACTGTCTCAGTTTGCCATTGTTTCTGTGAAGTCCCTATGGGCTGAACCTCAGATTGACGTTGCTGGAAATTAGAGAATGAAGACTTACTATCTATCTGATATTTACTTGATATTTTGGCTTTTTAGTCAGGTTTTTGGTTTTTTGTTTTTTTTTTGTTTTGTTTTGTTTTTTGGGGCCACACCCGGTGGTGCTCAGGGGTTACTCCTGGCTGTCTGCTCAGAAATAGCTCCTGGCAGGCACGGGGGACCATATGGGACATCGGGATTCGAACCAACCACCTTAGGTCCTGGATTGGCTGCTTGCAAGGCAAACACCGCTGTGCTATCTCTCTGGGCCCTAGTCAGTTTTTCTTAACATATATAACTCAATGGGCTCTGATGATAATGAAGCTTTCTATAACATTTTAATAAGGGAGGGAGGGGGGAGAACCATGATTAAGCCCTGAGCATAGCCAAGTGTGACCCAAAAACCAAAAAATTAAAAAATATTCCCAGTTATCTTTTCAAAGTCACTGGAGTTTGCAATCAGGATTTTATTATCTGTAGGTCCAATAATCTCTTATGTCCAGTTGCCACAGCACTTTTCTGTGCCAGTGGCTTTCAAAATACAATGAATTGATTAATTTAGGCATGGCCGGAAACAGCAGTGGGTTTGAGAAACAATAAATGTACTCTTTGACTTTCTGTCAGTAACATAGCTTCAGAGAACTTTAATAACATGGTGGAAGGGATCCAGCATTGGAAATACATTATCTCTGAGGCAGGGCACTCGCTTGTTACTTATTGTCACTTTGGTTTTGGGGTTAGAATTAAGGAGAGGCAAAACACAAGCATGTGTTTCTTTTCAGTCCCAGAAGTATCCTTACAGAAACCAATTTGTCTTAATTAGATGCTGCATTACAAATGTTGGTGGCTTCTTGAAAGCTTAAATTATGGTAGCCGTGTAAAGCTTGCTTGGAAGGCAAGGAAGGCAGAAATGTTGCCTCAGCTGAACTTGAAATTCTATGAAGTTGCAACACTCTCTTGTTCTAGTTTTATGGAAGAGTGCTGGGAGGCTTCCTATGACATAGTGGCCAAGAAAGGATATGTTTTGATTCATAAAATTATATAGCCAACATGCTATATAAAAGAGATTAAGTTAGGTGCCAGAGTGATAGCACAGCTGTAAGGCGTTTGTCTTGCACTCGGCCAATACAGGATAGACCCTGATTCAAATCCCAGCATCCCATATGGTCCACCCAAGCCTGCCAGGAGTGACTTCTGAGCGCAGAGCCAGGAGTAACCCCTGAGCAATGCCAGGTGTGGCAAAAAAAAAAAAATATTAAGTTAGAAAGTCATTAGTCAAAAAGCCAATGGCTATGCAATGATCATGATGCACTCTATACATCTCCAGATCCAGATGCAGCATTAACTAGAATTGGACTTGATATGAATCAGGAATGCCAAACTTTTATCTTGGGAGGCAGGCTGTGGTGGCCTCCCAGCCAGAACCCAAGTGTCCAGGGATTGGGCTGGATACTAGAACTCAGAAATGAGAGCCACACACTGGGGTGTCAAGGTGGGGCCCATTTGGGGTGAGAGATTAGCCTGAGGTCCTTTTATATGAGAAGCATATACAAGGTGTCTGTTCTGCCCTTAACAGTTACTATTTCTGGGATGGAAGATCCCAGATTACTGGGTGTTTTTATGGTTCCCAATTCTTAATGAGAATGCATAAGTTAGGAGTTAGGAGGAAAGTTTTTTTGATATAAAGCAGATTAGGAGGTAAGCAAGAAATAGCCTATGTGGGCCCGGAGCAGTAGCGCAGGGGTAGGGCGCTTGCCTTGCAAGCACTGACCTAAGACTGACTGTGATTTGATCTCCCGGAATCCCATATGGTTCCCCGAGCCAGGAGTGATTTCTGAGCGTATAGCTAGGAGTAACCTCCTGAGCATCACCAGGTGTGACCCAAAAACCAAATAAGAAAGAAAGAAAGAAAGAAAGAAAGAAAGAAAGAAAGAAAGAAAGAAAGAAAGAAAGAAAGAAAGAAAGAAAGGAAGAAAGAAAGAAAGAAAGAAAGAAAGAAAGAAAGAAAGAAAGAAAGAAAGAAAGAAAGAAAGAAAAAGAAAGAAAGAAAGAAAGAAGAGAAAAGAAAGAAAGAAAGAAAGAAGAAAAAAAGAAAGAAAGAAAAAGAAGAAGAAAGAAAGGAAAGAAAAGAGAAAAGAAAGAAAGAAGAAAAGAAAGAAAAAAAGAAAGAAAGAAGAAGAAAGAAAGAAAGAAAGAAAGAAAGAAAGAAAAGAAAGAAGAAAAAAAGAAAGAAAAAGAAAGAAAGAAAGAAGAAGAAAGAAAGAAAGAAAGAAAGAAAGAAGAAAAGAAAGAAAAGAAAGAAAGAAAGAGAAAGAAAGAAGAAAGAGAAAGAAAGAAAGAAAGAAAGAAAGAAAGAAAGAAAGAAAGAAGAAGGAAAGAAAAGAAAAAGAAAGAGCCTATAATAGCCTATGTTAGAATCCTTGAACTCTTTCTAGCTTCCAGTCACCAATGCTGAAGACCGGGTGCTGTTGTCCCTCTATCAATGCTTTTCAAGGGGGCATTGGGGGGAACAAAGTGTCAAGACCCCTGTCCCATCTCCCCCAACACTGAGGAAGCTCAGCTTTTACAGTCACTTTGAGGAATATGCCCTTTCTTTTTCTTTTTCTTTTTTGGTGTTTGGGTCATACCTGGCAGCACTCAGAGCACTTCTGGCTCTATGCTCAGAAATCGCTCCTGGCAGGCTCAGGGAACCATATGGGATGCCGAGATTTGAACCACCATCCTCCTGCGTCTAAGGCAAACACCTTACCGCTGTGCTATCTCTCAGGCCCCAGAATATGCCCTTTCATCAAGACAGACTTTATGTCTCCTCTGGTTTGAGCTCTGTCCAAAAATCATCATGGGGCCCTTGTTCATGTGACAGAAGAGGCAGATCTGCCCCCCCTTCCCCCCACTCTGGGACACACAGCCCAGGGCTCCTGGCAACCAGGAGAGCTCAGAATCAAAATCTATGAAGTAGATGGTTATAGAAATTAGTCCATGATCATTGAGAATGGTAGCACTCTGCCCCCCCCCCCCCAGTCCAGTGAAGCTTAAAAGACAGTTGAAATTCATAAGAGAAGACCAGGAGCCCAGGGCAGCTTGGTGTTCAGAGCACCTTGAACTTAAAAGCCTAAGGCCAAGAGTTTGATCTCTATGCAATATCCTGGCAGTTCTGCTCTCTGTGACCCCCAGTCCTGCAGGCAATCCTGGCCCAGTCACATCCAGGGGTGGTGAGTGTCTCAAGTAAAGGAGTATGAGCTTCCACCAAGAAAAGCACTGAGGTCAGTGAGGGTAACCCCTGGCAAACACATGTGTGGGTACCAGGGCTATGCAAGGTGAAGCATGTGTGACCTCTAGTCCCTGCAACAATGAGGAAAGGAAGGGGAGAAGTAGAAGAACAAGAACCAGAAAAGAGCTAGAAAGTAGCAGGACCTAATAGATACATGGACTGACCCTAACTGCAGAAAACACATGTTGGGCGGCCATGTAGCCCGACCCAGCTCTGTGTGTACCAAGACCAGAGACGTGAGAATAAAGTTCAGAATGCTTTCAGTATTGCTGTTATGTAAAATTACAACCTCATAAAGCTCAGCTCAGAGCAACCCAGAGGGTGTTGCCTGCTCAGTTAATGCTCTGTCAGCTCCTTGTCCTGATATTTCCAAGAAGCTTATATTGCAAGTTGCATAGATTAACTGCATGGAAGTCCAGGGCCATTTAAGTTGATTTTTTGTGAAGTCACGTCATTTAGGAGATGTGATAGGAGAGAGAGACAAAGAGGAGAGAGAGAGAGAGAGGGGCCGGGCGGTGGCGCTAAAGGTAAGGTGCCTGCCTTGCCTGCGCTAGCCTTGGATGGACCACGGTTCGATCCCCCGGTGTCCCATATGGTCCCCCAAGCCAGGGGCAACTTCTGAGCACATAGCCAGGAGTAACCCCTGAGCGTTACCGGGTGTGGCCCAAAAACCAAAAAAAAAAAAAAAAAAAAAAAAAAGAGGAGAAGAGAGAAGCCTTTGCAGCACCAGTTGGAAGCGGGGTGTCTGCAGAGTGCTGTGTGCTGTCGGCCAGGACTGCCCTGGGTCTGAGGAGTCAAACCACCCACTGTCCTTCAGAGTCTTCTGAAGCGTAGAAAGGAACATTTCCTGTCTTTTCTCAGGTTATTACTCAAAAGTCCCCTAGTCAGGTCACTTCCCTGACCCCATTTTAATTAAACCTGTGCCTACCACCTCACACCTGGCACCCCCCATTCCTCTGCTTCTCATGTCAACTTTCTTTCCTCTGCAGCATTTTTATATCATCTAAGACATTGTTTGCTTTAGTTCTTTTCCTCTTCTTCTGCCCTGTCCCCAAGGACAGGGGTTTTCGGGGGCCAGAGTGATAGCACAGGAGTAGGGCATTTGCCTTGCACACTGCCAACCCAGAACGAACCCAATTGATCCTTGACATTCCAAATGGTCACCTGAGCCTGCCAGGAGCAATTTCTGGGCACAGAGCCAGGAATAACCCCTGAGGGCTGCCAGGTGTGTGTGTGTGCGTGCCAAAAACCAAACCAACCAGCCAAACAAAAAAAACACCTAGATTTGCACCCACATCAATAATAAATTCTCAATAAGTGTTTGTAAAACCATATGTTAAAGGGAACTTTGCCTACCAAAACCTCATTCACAGATATTGAATCTACATTCTGAAACAGCTGGATTGCTTGGGTTCAAATTCTGGTGCAACTTTTTACTAGCTAGTGGCCTTGGGAGCCAAGTTACAAAACACCTTACTGCCTCACTTGTAATCTGACCACAGTGAAACCAGTGATTACAGCATAGAATTGCAGTGCAGATTAAGATCAGTCTATTTCTTGGTTATTTTGGGTCTCACCCAATTATAGTAGGGACTTACTCCTGGTTCTTTGCTAAGGAGTCATTCCTAGGTTGCTTGAGGGACCATATTGGGTTCCTGAATTGAATCTGGGTTGGATGCATACAAAGCAAAAATATTACCTGCAGTACTATCTCTCTCATAAAATAGTTTATTTTTGTTTTGTTTTGTTTTGGAGTTACACTGGATAGCGCTCAGGGGTTACTCCTGGCTCTGAGCTTAGAAATTGCACCTGGCAAGCTTGGGGGCCACATGGGATGCCAGGAACAGAACCCGGATCCGTCCTGGATTAGCCACATGCAAGGCAAATGCCTTGGCGCTGTGCTATCATTCTGGCCCCACCCATAATTAATTTTTTTTGGGGGGGTTTGGGTCACACTCAGTGATGCTCAGGGGTTACTCCTGGCTATGCTTTCAGAAATTGCTCCTGGCTTGGGGGACCATATGGGATGCCAGGGAATCGAACCTAGGCTAGCAAGGGCAAGGCAGATGCTTGTGCCACCGCTCTGGCCCCCATAGTTGATTTTTATAAAGAAAAAACATATAATGAGCAATGCTCACACTATGTCCTAATGAGTCGAACTGAACTGCATCAGAATTAATGCTGTGTTTTCTGGTTAGACATTTATTTATTTGTTTATTTTGGTTTTTGGGTCACACCTGGCAGTGCTCAGGGGTTATTTCTGGCTCTGTGCTCAGAAATTGCTCCAGGCAGGCTCAGGGGACCATATAGGATGCCAGAAATCAAATCAGAGTCCATCCTGTGTTGGCCACATGCAAGGCAAATACCCTACTGCTGTACTATCTCTCTGGCCCCTAGACATTTATTTAGATTTGACATTTTTTAATTTCTATTTGATATTTGGAGCCAGTTGTGTCTTAAAGATTTTATATGATTTAGGAATGAACCTTTCATGTATGGTTATAGGTGAAATAAGGATGAAAAAGTTAGGGCTGAGAGTGAGTACAAAGTTTAAGGTTTGTAGGTGACCAACTTTAATTCTTAACACCCTGATCCCCACCAGGAGTGGTCCCTGAGCACAGAGCCAGGTGGTAAGCCTTAAGCACCCCTGGTATGTACCCACCTAAAAAAGGGTAAAAAAAAAAAAAAAGGCGGGAGAGGAAGAAGTTACATGTAGGAGCAGGAGTGCGGAAAAGAAAAAAAAAAGTCACATGTAGTTTAGATCACCTCAGAATTCAGGAAAGATAAAATAATCAGAGCAATGGGATGAGCCTCTATTTCTTTGAAAGCCCATCATTTTTGGGGTAGCATTACTTGTAATTAGTGTTTGTAATAAGGGCCACTCCTATGGTGCTGGGGCAGGGCCACTGGATATGATTGGTTGATGGCTCGGTGATTAAGGTACCAGCATGGATGAGGGTTGGGCAGCTGGAGACAGCACTAGACTCAAGAATAGCTGAATTGTTGGGAAAAAGCTTTATCTACCTCAGTCTGAGGGAAAAGGCCCAAAACCTGGGTCTTGGCTTATCTCCAAATATTCTGGTGTGTGTGTGTGTGTGTGTGTGTGTGTTTATTTATTTTTTGCAACACCTAGAGTTTCACCAACTGGTGTTGTGGGTGAGGCTAAGGCCTCCTACATACACCCAGCTCATTGCATCATCTGATTTTCTGCTGCTCTCTCCCTTTCCCGACTTACTCTATCCAATGGGTCCTGGTGCTATAGATGCTGTGGAAGGGTGAATTGGTAAAGGTTTCTGCACACAGAATCCTCAGTGGGTCCAAAGAGGGATGAGAGAAGCACCCTAAACCAGAAGGGTCTGGTCTTAATAATGCTATTAATAAGCTTGTTGCTCCCTAACTTTCTTCACCTTCTTCCTCTTGCCTCTTTCCTTTTTTTTTTTTCTTTTTTTTTGGTTTTTGGTTTTTGGACCACACCGGGCGTTGCTCAGGGGTTACTCCTGGCTTTCTGCTCAGAAATAGCTCCTGGCAGGCACGGGGGACCACATGGGACACCGGGATTCAAACCAACCACCTTTGGTCCTGGATCGGCTGCTTGCAAGGCAAACACCGCTGTGCTATCTCTCCGGGCCCCTCTTGCCTCTTTTCTACTCAGTTCAGAAGGCAGGTGAGAGAGGCCATCCCACAGTGAATGAAAAGTGTGACTCCCCTTTCCCACTGCTCTGATGCTATTTTGGGTCTTCTGGTTCTGACCCAAGATGGCTCTGTGAATTTTAATCTGGTCAAGCTGGCCATGATATGACTTTGTCTGCCCAAAGGCTTAATCACAGCTCTGGAGCCCTGTATTGAGGATGTTGCTGATGATGGCACAGACACACGTTATAGGTTAGCTCCACTGGGGGCCACACAGTCTGGTCTCTCTCCTTGTATGCACATGGCTGTCTGGGTGTAACTGTGGCCACATTGTGTGGCCCCAGGCACGAAGAGCAGAGCTGCCAGGACTCTTGGCACATGTGGCATCACCAGAGATTGAACCCGTGACCTCAGACTTGCACAAGGTCGCTTTAGCCCCCACCCCCCCACCCTGTCCAGAGTACTTTAATATTTTTGGGTGGTGGTTGTTGAATCAATGCCTCTGCGGGGGGGGGGGGCTGTGCAGGTGGGCAGGAAAGGACTGTTTGCATTACTTGTGTTTAGTTTGGGAGTTGGAACTGAGGCGGCCTTGTTAGTAGTTGCTCTGAAGGACCTTCCTGAAATGCCCAGGGAGGAAGGAAATGACAGTCTGCATGGAAGTTCCTGTCTTGGTCACTAGATGGCAGGCCTGGACCATAGTGTAGAGAAAGCAGGTCCTTGACCAGAGCCAATTGTAACATTTCCTCTTTCCCTCCTCCCCCCTCACCTCTTTCCTCATCTCTCCTCATCTCTCCCAACCCTCCTCTTCCCCACTATCTTCCTCACCATCTTCCTCTTCCCTGTCATCCCAAACTCCAAGAGACAGAAACAGGTCATCTGGGGATTAGTTTTTTGCATTTTCTTTTTCTTTTCTTTTCTTTTCTTTTTTTAGTTTTCTGCATTTTCTAGTGGAGCATATAAAATTTTTATAAAAGGTGTTCTGAAGAAATGACTCCTACCCAGTTTAGGATTTTGTTTTGTTTGTTTGTTTTGGGGTCACACCCAGCAGCGGTCAGGGGCTACTTCTGGCTCTACGCTCAAAAATCACTCCTGGCAGGCTCAGGGGACCATATGGGATGCCGGGATTCAAGCCACCGTCATTCTGCATGCAAGGCAAACACCCTACCTTCATGCTATCTCTCCAGCCCCACCAGTTTAGGATTTTAAAGAGTTCTTTAAGTCTGTGCTGTGGATTGAACAAAAGTGGAAAAAGTATAATCTATCAATGTTTGTCTTTTCAATTTTAAATGTGTATTAACATGAAGGGGTTCCCAGTACTCAGCTGACTTAGTTGGATCCCCAGCACCCAATATGGACCTCCAGGCACAGCCAGGACTTATCCCTGAGTGCAGGGCCAAGAGTAAATTCTGAGCACATCCTGTGTACCCCCTCTCCAAAGCCTAAACATAAAGAAATGTATAAATGATAATTTATTACCAGTTTTTTGTTTTTGTTTTTGGCCACACAACGATGAAACTCGAATTACTCATAGCCATGTGCTCAGAAATCGCTTCTGGCTTGGGGGACCATATGGAATGCCGGGGAATCGAACCACTTTCAGTCCTGGGTTAGCCATGTGCAAGGCAAACGTCCTACCGCTGCACCATTGCTCCGGCTCCAATTTATTAGCAGTTTTAAAAAGTAATCACAGACTCTTATCCATCAATCATAGGTATATACATCTTAGAGAATATAAGACACGTTCATCTGAATGAGCCTTTACTGCATTTGTTTTGACAATACTGGAAATAGAAACCGCTGGCTAATATTTATGAAAGGTTCAGTCAGTGAACTTGATGCTGTGTGAGGAGAGACAGTTCCGTGTGAAGTACAGATCTTCTATCTGATCCATGCCTAGGCAGAATTCCCTGGAGCCTGCTCAGTCGCGTTTGAAGAACCTCTTGGCCTCCACACCTTCATATGTGTAAGTCTGAAAGGGAATTTGTTATTAAGATTGGAAGAAAAACTAAGGGAAACATCTATAGTATTGGAGCTTTGAAATGAGTTTCTGATATTACTCCCCTGTTACACTTGCCAACGAATACAGAATGAATGCATTTTGGCTTATGATTCCTGCTAGGTGCAATGCACTGCATGCACGTGCACTCGTGTGTGTGTGTGTGTGTGTGTGTGTGTGTGTGTGTGTGTGTGTGTGTGTGAAGTTCTTGGCATCTTTTCACGACTCACCTGGACCATTTCTTCACCAACCACTTCTCGGATGGCATTCAGCTCTTTTCCATTGTCTACCCGTGTGAATTTGCCGACCAACTTAGTGCCTTCCATGGTCCAGGTTCCCTGTATACAAACAAAATGATGGTCACAATCACCGAGCATTGTCTGGGCTTTTACACCAGCTAAGCATTGGCTGTGTGTGCTTGCTGGGCCCCATGGTTAAGTGCGGTGCCCTTCGGAGGAGCTTCTTGCCATTGATCAGAAAATGAAGCCCTCGGGGTTCAGGGGAAACCACAGAGCCAGCACCAGGCCCGGGTCTGAGTCAGCTGAGGACTGTCTTCTGTGTCTCACCCACTCACTAGCAAATGTTGACTTTGGAATGATTCTTTTGTTTGCTTTGGGGCCACAACTGCAGAGCTTAGGGCTTGCTCCAGGCTCTACACTCAAGGATCTAAGAGGGGCTTTGGGGTTATTCAACTCAAGTTGGCTGCATGCAAAGCAATCCTTACCCACTGTTATTATTTTTCCAGTCCCTGGAATGTTTACGGCAGAAAATCAGGGCTTCTCTTTTTTAAACTTTTAATGTAAAACAAAGAATGATCTATGTTTAGCCATGGTTTGGATACTTTCATGTAATTAAAGGCTGGTCATAATTGCTTAACTATTTAACAGCTTGCAAACAGCTAACAGCTTGCAAAATGGCTTGCAAACAGCCATTGCATATGTCTGCAAATGTCTCTTTGGGACTAGGACTGGAGAGGTTTTCTTAATGTGTGGGAGCATTTTGCATCAAGAGCCCTGGCTTGAATACTCAGCACCTCCTTGTCTTTTGAGCACCAGCAGGAATAAGCCTCAGCCCCCGAAAAAGAAAAAAAAATGGTCAATAAAGCTTTAGAAAATTAATTAGAAAAAAGTAACTCCCTAAATTTAGTTATCTCTTCAGCATTATGAAAGACTTACAATATCACATTAGACAATTGTAGGCCATTCGCTCATTCATGAAATAATTCTTCTAACATTCCAATGTTTTTTTTTTTTTACTAATGAAGATATTTGCCTATTATGTTTAAATTGCATGATGTTCAAAGCATTCATTGTTGTCATGTGTGTAATATTGATAAAAGTTAAGTCAGGGGGCTGGGTGGTGGCGCTAAAGGTAAGGTGCCTGCCTTGCCTGCGCTAGCCTTGGACGGACCGCTGTTCGATCCCCCGGTGTCCCATATGGTCCCCCAAGCCAGGAGCAACTTCTGAGCACATAGCCAGGAGTAACCCCTGAGCATTACCGGGTGTGGCCCAAAAATCAAAAAAAAAAAAAAAAAAGTTAAGTCAGAGATTTCCACCTGAGTAGAAATATTTATATTCTATATTTTATATATGTAGTTGTCTGCAGTGCTGCGGATTACTCCCAATAGTGCTGGGAAGGACCAAGGGCTGCCATGAATGGAACCCAGAATGTCACTCTGCAAAGCAAGTGCTCTGAGTCACAACTCTGGTCCCTGTTCATGTGAAGCCTGTTTTTCTCTTTTTGTTTTTTGGGCCGCATCTAGTAGTGCTCAAGGGTTACTCCTGGTTCTGCACTCAGAACTATTCCCTGGTAGGCTCAGGGAAACATAAGGGAAGTCAGGAATAGAACCCAGGCCTGTCCTGAGTAAGCCACGTGCAAGGCAAAAACACCTTACTGTTGTGCTATTATTTCAGCCCCTGAAGCCTGATTTTCTAATTCTTATTCAAATCTTAATCTTTACACTTGGAGTTGAAAATAAAAGCTTAAGTAAAGACTGCCATTACATGTGGGGATGTTACAAGAAAATGTTCTATCAGCTAGCTGCTCTAATGAAAATGAAAGACACTTCTACCACTGAGCCACCCACCAACACAAAGTAGAGATTATTTAAGTGGAGTCTAGCAGTCAAGAATGCATTGTTTATCAAGCATTTTCCTTACACTGAGTTCAGTCCCATCTGCCAAGCTGTAATTGAAGTTGACACCAAGTTCAAAATTTAGTTCAATGGTTCTAAAAGCACTTGATTCTTTGATTGTGAATTTATTTCCATCTTGTGTAATTGTCAGTTTTAGATTGTCATGGGCTGCAAGCTTCCTCTTCACCATATTAACACCTGCAAAGACAAGAAATTGCATGAAATAGTCAAAATGTCACTGGAAATGCAACCCCCCAGTTCTATACATTTATTTTTTTTTTATTTTGACAGTAGGAGAAGCATGCAGTGCTCTGCCTTTGCATAGAAACAACCAGAATTTTGCTCATGTACAAAAAGGGTTAAACTCATTCAAACCAAGGTTACTGATCCAATAATCCCACTGCCCCCAATTTATGAAGCATTACATGAAGCATGGAATTGCAAGACACAGAGTAACTAAATAAAATGATTTCATTGTTAAGTAAATGAGTTCTAGAATCTTCAAAGGACATTCATATCTATTTTTTTTATTCATATATTTCTTAGGAAAAAACTCTTTGGGTAGCATCAAGCTCAATTGTTTAAGAGACATGTTCAGGGGTTCACCATGATGGCCCTGTGCTTTCCCACTTGCAGCACATCTCTGCTCCCCCTGTAAATATACCTTTAACTCCACATATTTGCTATCTTTTTTTTTTATTATTATTATTCTCCTCTGCTTTACATCATGGATTTAAAATTTAGAACTTTGCAATTCCCTGTGGTTTCTGGGCCATTTTTGACTCTCTCTCGCTCAATGAGGACATGGTCTTATCATTGTAAGGATATCTCACTGTCATCAGTTTACATTCAAAATCTTGACCTGCAGAGTGTATGTGGTACCATTTGAAAATACATGAGATTAAGCGTCTTCGCAAAGTTTCTTCAGCCAGAGAAAATGAGAAGTAGGTCTAATTCATTCAAAGCTGTGACTTGGACATACACTTGTCTGTGACCCCATTTATCTTTGTTTATCCATACACTCGAGTTCAGTGTTTATTAAATCTAGAAGTTACTATTAGCATTGCCTATCTTGACTTAAGTTCATGTTCAGGGATAATAGCTACAATAAGACTATTGAAATACTTATAACCTTTTCACTGGTGCCGAGGCCACATCTCTCCTAAAATCAGAAATGAGAATTGGATTTTCCCTGCTCTTAAACATCACATGTTCTGAATCTTTACCCCAAAATTAGAGCCATTACCCAAGTCCAGTTTCAGCCTAGCCCCAACGCCAAAGAATCAGCCCTTACCCATTTTTTCCATGAACTTGTCATAGTTCTCATTGCGGTCCACCTTCCAAGAGCCAATCAGCGACATGATGTGCAGTTGAGTTAGCCTCACAGCCGTCTGAGATTCACACCTGAGCAGAGAGAATTTATTCTCCTTCTTATCTTAGCATCTACATTACAGTTTGTGATGTGGAAGTTTAAAGTTCAAGAGGTCGCCTAACCTAATGCCTGGGCCTATGTCATTTCTCTTTTCTACAAGTTCCTTAGCTCCTCACAAATTCAAAAATATGAAAATTTAATAAAACTGCTCTGTCCTGGGGCTGGAGAGACAGCACAGGGGTCGGGCATTTGCCTTGCACATGGCCAACCCAGGACAGATTGTGATTCAATTCCTGGCATCCCGTTTGGTCCCCAGAGCCTGCAAAGAGTGATTTCTGATTACAGAACCAGGAGTAATGTGACTCAAAGACAACAACAACAACAACAACAACAAAAACCTGCTCTGTTTTACCGATAATCGGGGGAACATTTATTTTGCACATGTGGGTGCAGTGTGAACTAGGTTTGACCTACTGCTAGGGAGTCCAAAGTGCACCCGCAATGGCAGTACCAAGTGAATGTGGCCATTGTGCACCTGGAAACAAGGCCTATCAGGCCTCTCCCTTCTTTACAATCACAATTATCTTGTTAGACTTTATATGGAACGCATGCTGGAAACAGGGCCAGAGGAAGGACAATGCTGGTGGTGGATATATGTAAAATATATATAATTATATGTAAAATGTATACCTTAAATATAACTGTGAAAGACTTGTAATTCGCATTGGTCACAATAAAAATTAAAAAAAAAAAAAGACTGATCAGATATAGCTGAGAAGCTGAAAAGTCAAACTTTATATGATATTGAGGCTGAAATTTAGTGATTACCCCCTCCCAGTACGTTTTGTGGTGTTTGAGAGTTCAGACAGGTATTTTCACACTCAGCATGGTGCCTATTACATTGGCTGTATTCACTAGTTTTCTGTCCTGTTCTTTTTTTTTTTTTTTTTTTGTTTTTTGGGTCACACCTGGCAGCAATCAGGGGTTACTCCTGGCTCTATGCTCAGAAATCGCTCCTGACAGACTGGGGGGACCATATGGGATGCCGGGATTCGAACCACCATCCTTCTGCGTCTAAGGCAAACGCCTTACCGCTGTGCTATCTCTCCGGCCCCTTCTGTTCTGTTCTTGATGGGTGAACAATGACTGAAAAAAATCTCAAGAGGTGGGGATGTGGCTGAAAGACAGGAAAAAAAAAAAACTCACTAGCAGGAAAATTGCTTAGAAAAAGAATCAACTGGACTGGAGAGATCGTTTTTGCAAGCTAGAACTCAAAATCTGCATGGAGGAGGCCCGGGTTCCATCCCTAGGAGTTTGGAAATCCCCGAGTACTGCTACATGTGACCCCCTGCACCTGGGTGGGTGGGACCCAAACTGTGTCAGCTGTGTGTGTGTAAAACAGCTGGGAAGGGGACGGAGGAGGATCTCCTTCTCTCCCTTCCCCACTACAGGTTCTCAGCCCAGGGTATCAGCCAGCATAGGGTGAATTGCATTTTGGCTATTAATGTTTCCACATGAGGATATCTACAAAGAGATCTTTGTGAGTGAATGGGAGGAGGGAACCCCAGCAGCTGAAATTCTAAGGAAAAACTATAGATGATGCCCCCCTTTTTTGCCCAGTCTCAGGTATGCCATAGCTTGCAAGTTGAAGCAAAAAATTGGAAAATTGGATCCATTGTTTTATCTAGATGGTACTTGTTTGGCACATTTTTTCAAATTACCTTTTATGAGGTATATTTAAAGAAAAAAATTTAATTAAATCACCATGAGAAACAGAGCAAAGGGACCAGAGTGGTAGCACAGTGGTATGGCATTTGTCTTGCACTTGGCTGCCCCAGGACGGACACGGGTTTGATTGCTGGCATCCCATATGGTTCCCTGAGCCAGGAGCAGTTTCTGAGTGCAGAGCCAGGAGTAAACCCTAAGTGCCTCCCCCCAAAAGATGAGATACAGAGCAAAAAGTTGGTGATTGGGGCCAGAGTACACTGGATAGGACATTTGCCTTGCATACAGCCTACCCAGCTTCGATCTTCAGCATCCAATACAGACTTCGAAGCCTGCCAGGAGTAATTTCTGAGTGCAGTCAGGAGTTACCCCAAGCACTGCTTGGTGTGCTATTGGCTTTATTGTTACCCAATAACAAAAAAATGGAAGTGGCTAATAGTTGCGTGTAACCCTGTCCCCAACTTCCTGTTTCCCTAACTCTTCTTTTGAGATATTAATCTGACCTGGAGAATTCAACCCACTCTCACCTGGGATGGAACGAGCTATTTTAAATAAAGAATAAAAGAGGCTGCTTGGGAGGAGGCAAAGGAGGAGCAGCAAAAGGCAGAGAGCCAGAAGAGAAGCAGCGAGAAGCTGCTCAGAAAGAAAGCAGATAACAGAAAGCTTAGCGGAGAGGCACATGTGAGGAAATGAACATGGCAGACAGAGCCATGGAATAAAAGCAAGCTGACTTCGATGAAACTTTAACTGGCTGCTCGTGAATTATTTCTCCACCATTATCCTGCATCTTCAGATCTGCCAGCTAAAGGGGTTAGAAACACGGTGCTTGGGGGCAGCCTCAACCAACACGTGGACTTTATACTTTATACTCTATATTTAATATTTTAAATCAACAGTTGAGTTTCAGTCATACAATGTATATACATATTAGGTCTATGATTCCATTAAAAAAAAAGAGAGAAAATAACAGAACTAGAGAGATAGTTCAATGGGTTGAGTATTTGCTGAGCAGGCCAGGGGCCCAGATTCAATTTCCTGTACCGCATGGACCCCTGAGCATAGCCAGAGGTGGCCTTTAAGGATTGTGCTTGTAGTAGTCCATGAGTACCACGAGGCATCACTCAAAAAATGCACCAGAACGTAAGTGGAAGGTCCAGGTGGAGAGAGCGAAGAAAGATTGTGATTTTAGGGGGTAAGATGCTTACTTTCACGCTGTGGCTGAACCTGATTCTACCCGAAGTACACAGAGTATAGTTGGGCTAATCACCAAGAGCAAACCTGAAACTGTGTTTCTTGCTCTGATCATTGTGGAAGGTCTGAGTCCTCAAAGCTTGGGAAAGTGGGTGCATTGAGTGTATGTAATGCAATGTTGAGGTTCCTGGAGTGCTGACATGTGTTTCTTCAAGGGTGAAGACTCTGCTAAACCCTGGCTTATTGCTCTGGGCCAAAGCCAGCCAGTAAACATGGTTTACAAAGGCCAGCATGTACCTCCGTCTTGCCACATTTCTATGTGCAGACCAAGAATAGAATCAAGAGAACTAGGCTGGAGTGATTGATAGTATGATGGGGAGGGCCCTTGTCTTGCACCTGGGTTCCATCCCAGGCATCCCATTTGGTCTCTCAAATACCATCAGGAGTGATTCCTGAGTATAGAGCCAGGAGTAACCCCTGAACATCACTGGATGTGAGCCCAAAATCAAAGAAGAAACATGAGATCATGCCCTCCACAGCTGAAGCTGTGGCTTCAGCTCCAGCCCTGCCTAGACTCTAGCTGCTCTCTGAAGCTGCCTGAAGTACTACTCAGGGGGGCACAAATGGGGTGATACTTCTTTCTCCAGGGTGTGATGCCTTTGACTGAAGTCAGCAGAGGTGGGAGAGGATAAGAACAGCTGGTTTGGGGCCGGAGAGATAGCATGGGGGTAAAGCGTTTGCCTTTCATGCAGGAGGTCATCGGTTCGAATCCCGGCATCCCATATGGTCCCCCGTGCCTGCCAGGAGCAATTTCTGAGCCTGGAGCCAGGAATAACCCCTGAGCACTGCCGGGTGTGACCCAAAAACCACAAAAAAAAAAAAAAAAGAACAGCTGGTTTATGGCCACCAGGAAAGTGCCAAAGTGACATCCTGGTAAAGGTCTGTCCTATTTTACATATGCCTCGAAGTGAGTTTCTTTTCATCTTTATTTGTTTGATTTGGGGGCCACACCTGGCAGTGCTCAGGACTGACTTCTGGCTCTGCACTCGGGGATCTCTTCTGTCTGGGTTTGGGAGACCGTATGAGATGCCTGGAATTCAACCCAGGTTGATTCCATGCAAGGCAAGTGTTTCCCTGCTGTACTAACTTTTTGACCCTAACATTGGTTTCTAATGTGATAAATTTTCATTGTGTCTCGTTATAAATCGCCATCTGTCCACACTATAGTTAAGTGCCCCACTAAACCAATATTCTCCATTGGAATTGGCTTCCTTTACTCACTCCTCATCCCTTTTGTTTATAGTCATGACTAACTTGGCTTTAAAGTTCATTTTTTTCTTGAGTGTTTTTGTTAGGCTTTTCTACAGACCATGTGTGAATGGAGTCATAAGGATGGGGGGGAAGGTGTTTCTTTCTGCATCTGACTACTTTCACTCAGCATAATCCCCTCTAAATCCTTAAGGCCTGGTGCAAATGGCAGGATCATTTATCTCTCCCGCTTCGTGACGGATTTGCCATCCACTCACCTACATCCCATCGCTGTTTCCTCCAGGGCCTGTCTGTGGGCTCAGAGGCTATTTTAGAATCCTGGTGTTGTCCACAATGCAGCAGTGAGCATGGGAAGGCTCTTATATTCTCACACAAATATTTCATGTGTTTTGCTTAAACAGCCGGAACTGGAGTAGCCAGATGATGTGCTGTTTTAATTGTTTGAGGAATCTGTGCCCCACTTTCCATAGGGACCCCCATCCCCCATTCTTCCTGTGTAACCTTACCTAAAAGAAAGACCTGCCCATTTCTGGGCGGGATCTTTGAGGGGTTACGAAAGGTTTGACCTGAGGGAGATTTAGAAGACGAGTTTGGAGAGAGATTGAGCAAGGAAGATGGATGGAGAGGAGATGGCTGAGGGACAAGGTACAATACAGGGCTGAGTAGGGATCCAGCGTAAAAGGTTTATAGGCCACACATGTGGTGGCTAGGGCATGAATAAAGCTGGTATCTCCTGGAACCTGTCTGTGGATGATTTCCTTGCCGCTACCTGAAACTGCAGACCCACTGGCTGAAGGGGGTTGGAAACACGTGGTCCTGGGCTGGAGGAGAAAGGCTTCTCATCCCTCCATCACCATCCACCACCATCCAAGCCCATCCAAAGGGCTTTGATGGAACACCCCTGGGTTTCTGTTCTCTCAGTAGTGGAAAGTGCTCCTTTATCTCCCAATGTTCATTAATATGTAGGCTTGTCTTTTGGAGAACAGTAAGGAATGGTTTTCTGGAGGTCTCAGAAACTGTTCGACCATATTGATTTGGCCTGTATTCTGAAGGAAAGTTTTTCTGGAGTTTTTTGGTTTTTTATGGGGGGGTTGGTTTTGGGGCATATGCTGTTGGTGCTCAAGGGCTCGGCCTGACTACACGTTCAGGGCTCGCTCTCAGTGGCACTAGGTTGATGCCGGGATCAAACCTGCTGCACAGAGAACATGTTCCCGCCCTTTGAATTCCCCGCCCCATCTCTGGTGTGTTTTTGGAAATATCCTGGGTGGGAAACCACATTAATGGACCATTTCTATTCACCTTGGGTTCCCACATCCTGATTTTTCTCTTTTCTTGTGTCTTTCCCAGAGGTGGGGTACAAAACCACGGCACAGGCATGTGAGACACACATTTGACCGTTGAGCTACACCCACAACCTCTGAACACTGCTTTTCTTGTCAAGGAAATTTCATTTGACCTGAAGGAGGGAAAACAGGCAAGGGGAGAGCCTCTATGTGCTCAGAGCGCCAAGATCTGCTAAATTGGAGATGAGTGATTGGTTTGCTTCTCAGCGGCCCACAGACAGATCTGCCAGGATAGCTGGTGTCAGGTTGCAGATTCTCACTGAGGGCCAACCCGCTGCTTCTCAATGATCTTGACAGAAGGTTAGGGCTTTCCCTTTTCCGTTGCCATCTGGGTCTCTCCTCTCCCAGTGATGAAGTCCCTGGAAGGATGCTCATGGCCTGTGCTCTCAGGTCATGACTCCATGATTTCAGCTTCTCATAGCCCCATAAAGAACATTCTACTCCTATAGTGTGAGGGGTGGAGGTGAGTGCAGTTCTCAGGGCCTGTTCCTGGTACTATGCTCAGGGTGATCCTTGGCGATACTTAGGGGACCATAGGTGGTGCTGGGGATTCGAAGTTGAAGTGATGGTAGACCAGGACCATACTAACTCTTGCTCAAGTTTCTCTTACTTAAAGAGAAACTTTGTTTTCTTTTGTTTATTTCATATCTGTGTGGCTTGATTGCTTCCAGCTGAAATTTAGCACCTTATCTACCATCCTCCCATTTAGCACTGTTATCGGTCATCATCACTGAAAACTTCAGCTCAGGGCTGGCTCCCTGTCCTGCTGTCATCCCAGGTGACCTCAGAGTCCATGGAGATAAGCCTGTGTCGGGCCAAGCTGGGTGTTTCCAGGCTCCTCTGTTCCTGCAGCTTCCTTCTCCCTGTCTTCCCCTCCTGCAGGCCTGGGACCTAGGTCGATCCATAAGGACCTTTCTGAGGCCTGCGGCGCCCTCAGCGACACCAGCCTCTTGGGCCCCTCATTCTCTCCTTCATCTGTTGTCTCTCTGTGCTCCCAGAGAATGTCAGGTGACTGGTGACACACACTGGAAACAGCGCTTTATTTATATTCCCTGGCAACAACAGAGAAAGGACTCTGGCCATGACCCCTGAAGTTTCTGTCTCATTTGCCTGCACCACCCAGGTCTGCAGCCCCTTCCTTGGGGCCTCCTCATACTCTAGTCCACTGAAGGGGGCCTGCGTGCTCCTCTGCATAACAGAGGAAGGGGAGCAGTGAATGTCCCCATGAGCATCTTCTCACTCTTGTCGTTATCTGCTGTTTCTCTTCTGCTCGGATTTTTCTTTCACTGGCCACTCATTGTATATCTAGCCACAGCATCACCCCTGGGCTGAATCTCAGCCACAGAACAAAATAATGTTCATGGTTTCTGTGGCCCATGCAAAGACTTTTGTAAATGAAGGGCCAGAGAGAAAGCCCCAAGGAGTGGAACACATGCCTTACATGTGTGAGGCCCTGGGTTTGGCCCTCAGCATTGACTCTCTCACATTCCTCCTGCAGCCCATACAACTACCACCAGGTGTGCCCTGGCTGGCCCCCAGCACCAGGCCTGAGTTCCTGTCAGGCAGGTACCAGGGAGCCAGGTGTGTCTGGGAGAGGCCTCCAAACCCCAGGGGCTCCCCTCTCCCCCAATTCTAAACTCATTGACTGGACTTAACATAACTATAGTCATGTTTTTGACTCCTTCAGTCGTAAGTGTGTTTATATATTATATGTGAAACTTTTATACATCCCTACATACATTTGTGCACATGCTCCTATAGAAACATGTAAATATGTACATGTCTGTGTGGCTGCTCACAATAAATTCGTGTGGACATGTGACTTACATGTGCATACATGTGCATTCACATACCATTGTACAAGGACATAGGAAAGCACATGGACAAGTATGTGTGGGCAAACATGGGCTTGCATACACAAACAAATCTTGAAAACCAAAAGAACTAAACGTGTCTGTTAGAGCAAATACACGCTTTCATTTGCTGCAATATTTTCGTTTTAGAAGATTCACTGGGCCGCACAGGGAAGGGGATGAATGATCTGTGGGGAGGGATTAGAAATTCCTGCAGTGGGGCTGTAGTTTAGTAGGGAGAGTATTTGTCTTGCTGGAGGTCCAAGTGGTTTGATTCTGAGCTTCCCATATGGAGCCATGAGTAGCCAAGAGTGTTAAAAAAAATTCTCTGGGCAAGAGATGGTGAAAGTGGGACGAAGCAGGGAGAGACACAGGCTGGGCCCGCCCTGTGTGGAGAGCAGATAACAGCAGGCTTGCCAGTTGCAACCAGGCCACTGACCCGAGTGACAGGTGGCACAACTGCTTGCAAGCCAACCTTTGGCCAGAGATCACATCCTCCTCAGCCTCTGACAATCAGGACCTGAAATTTGCCTTGCACTGACATTCCCAAGCTTTTCAATAGGAGTCAGCCTCCTTTTTGTTGGCTTTATTGTTTTCTTTGTTTGTTCTGACCCACAGCTGGCAGCACAACGGGTTTGCTCCTGGCTCTGCACTCAGGAATCACTCCTGGCCAGTTTCAGTGGACCAGATAGGATGCAAGGGATCAAAACCAGGTCAGCTATGTTTGAGGCAGACACCCTCCCACTATGCTATGGCTCCGGGCCTGGAACCTGTTTCTTGAAACCACTTCCCTGCTAAGGCAGCAAATCATTTTGACAGAAAACCACAACATTAGTAACTTCACCTCAGCATCCCACTCTCCCTCAGCTCTTCCATGGACGCCTTGTGTGCTAAAGTTGGCACTGAGAAACTCGTGACTGGGTGAAATTTTTGGTTCTTTCTTGTCCTAGTTTAGCAATGAAAGTTTCTCTTCCTCTGCCTGAAGGGAAAGCTGGAGCAGTCCTTCCCTATCCTCTCTTCCCCTTCCCCTTTCCCTGCGGTGGCCGTGATAGGGAAAGTTTACACACCCGGTCACAGTGCCTGTACTCTTGGTGGCTTTCCAGCTGCGCCCCAGGGCTGGTGGCACTCCTTCCACGACCATCACTCTGCTCACAGTGGGAAGGGCACACGCTTCAGCCAAAGTTGTCGATTGTGTTGGGGGTCACAGTCCTGGCCAGGGCATGCCTGTATTATTGGTAATACCTGCCTGGGCTCCTCCCCTCCATATCCCAGCTGTCTGCCAAGATGGCAAAGTGGCGGCACCAGGGGTTCCAGACCACAGAACCGTGGAACCTTATTCTGTGCAAGTGGCCAGCATTAGGGATTAAACCAGCTGCCCCGGAGTGTTTGCCTGATTGGGAGGAGGATCTGGGGGCACAGTTCTGGTAAGGTAATATTCCTCCTCTGGTGTTCAAGTCACACAGCCCTGGGAGTTGCTGCTATTCACATGGATGGTTGTGTCTGATGTGCTGGGGCTTGGCAGCTCAGAGCAGGGCCAGGGCAACTGCCAAAATAAGCCTGACTGAGATGGTTTGTGTCTGCCTCCAATTGTTAGGGGACTTCTCCTGACTCTGTGCTCAGGGCTCACTCCTGGCCATGTTCAGGGGGACTGTGAGTGTTACCAGGATTGAACTGGGCTTGGTGGCATGCAAGGTCCCTGCCTTACTCCTGCACTATACCTCTGGCTAAGACAATAAAGACAATTCTAAGACAATAAAGACAAACAAAATCTTCCCTATCATGTAAGAGCATCTGTCCTTTTCGCCCCTGTGCCCCACTTCTACCCCTAGCTCAGTCTAGGGCTATTTGCAAGCAAGCCACAGGCAAGGAGAGGAGGGGAGGAAGGGGGAGGACTGACCTGGTGTAGCCCTGATGTAGCCCTGATGTGGTTCCTCTCAGCCCCTGATGGGCCTCAGCTTCTCCATTCCCTTGGCTTGCATCCAAAAACCTCTTTAAAAGAAGCCCTCCTAGACCATCTCTTAAACAAGATGCCTTATTATTTAATTAAAAAAATTTAAATTGGGGGCTGAAGAGATAACATGGAGGTAAAGCATTTGCCTTGCATGCAGAAGGTTGATGGTTCGAATCCCGGCATCCCATGTCGTCCCCTGAGCCTGCCAGGAGCAATTTCTAAGCATAGAGCCAGGAGTATCCCCTGAGCACTGCTGGGTGTGACCCAAACACCAAAAAAAATTTTTTTTAAATTTAATTTTGGTTTGGGAGCCCCATTTAGCAGTGTTTGGGGCTTACTCATGGCTCCAAGCTTGGGAGGGTCAGTCACAAGAAGATCTGATGCCAGAAATATGATCCTCCCTTCATGTTAAGAAGCATGCTTGATTTACACGTGTCAGACCTATGGTGGATTCCTGGCATGCTATATGGTTCCCCGAGTATCACCAGAGTGTCCCTTGAGTGTGGAGCCAGAAGTAACCCCTGAGCAGCACTGGGTGTGGCCCCATCCAAAATTGTTAAGCAATTTTATGTCAAAGAATACAGTCTTTGGCTGTCTTTTTTGAAAAAAAATTTAGGTTGATTTATTGAAGATTCAATTTAATAAGTAAATACTTGTTGTTTACTTAGTTTACTTTATTTATTTATTTTTGTTTTTGTTTTTTTGTTTTTGGGCCACACCCGGCAGTGCTCAGGGGTTACTCCTGGCTGTCTGGCAGGCACGGGGGACCATATGGGACAACGGGATTCGAACCAACCACCTTTGGTCCTGGATCGGCTGCTTGCAAGGCAAATGCCGCTGTGCTATCTCTCCGGGCCCAGATCTAATTATTTTTAAGGTGGGGGGCCACACCCGATGATGCTCAGGGGTTACTTTTGGCTCTGTGCTCAGAAATGGCTCCTGGCTCAGAAGACCATATGGGATGCTGGGAATCGAACCCAGGTCTATCCTGGGTCAGTCACTTGCAAGGCAAGTGCCCTACCACTGTGCTATTGCTCTGGCCCCAACAGATCTTACTTTTTTAGCTCTGTGTCAGAGGCCACACCTGGTGGTGTTTGGGAGCCCTTTGGTAGTGCCAGGAATTGACCACTCTCACCAGCTGCATTCGAGGAAAATGCCTTAACCTCCATGCTTGCTGCCCGACCCTAGAGAATAATCTTTTTATCACCAGCATCGTTTGCTGTGTAAGAGCCCACAAATAGCACGGGATGTGCTGCAGAAAGCCCATTGTGGCCACTTTTAACTCACCAAGTAGCAGGTCCCGTTCCGTTTCTCCCTGTGGGTGATCAATGTCCCCAAGATGCTCTTGCTGCTCTCTCTGCTCTCAGCCACCCAGGAGCTTCCTCTGTCCACAGGGAGATGCTGAGCTCTCAGCTGGGCCAGATCTGGCCACTCAGTATCCAGACTCACTTCCTCTCTGCTGAGTTGTCCTCAAAAAGGCAACTTCTAAAACACAGAGTCAGACTCACTGTTTCCTCCTTCCCTGATTTAGGACACCCAGATATGTGCTTGGCATTTCTCAGGCTTTTCACCAACCATGTCCCACCTCCTACTCCTCTGAGGATCACAAACCTGGGCTAAGGCCTGGAGCTTCCTTCTCCTGCCACCTGCCTTGTTCCCCCTGAACTGAGAATGTGGCACTACCCAGGCCCAGCACTGCAGCACAGAATACCACTTGCCCCAGCTCTGAAGGGTAGAGCACCTCTGGGCCCAGTAGCGGCAGGGGCACCCAGTGAAGAAGGAATCACAATGCCCCATGTTGAACTCAGTAGGTGACTCAGGTACATGCCTCCAGCTTAAGTCAGACTCATGGGGCACAGAGGAGTAAGCTGAGGACACCAGAACCTGACAGCCAGGGAATGAGTGAGCAGGAGGAGAAGGGAAAGTGCTCCTCGAAGTGGGCAGAACTTGAGGTGAGTGTGTAAGTATGATTGGGAAGGGGGCCTCTTGTGCACTGCTCCCCCCTACCTAGTGCTGGATATGTCATCACAGCAGGAAAAGCAACTCTTGGTTTTGGAACTGTTTCAGTGAACATGCAGATGGGAATGAGGTCTCTGTGCAGTGGGGACTGGCTGGACCGTCACAAGTTTCACTGTTGTGTGTTTTCCCCACTCACAGTGTGAATGAGGGGTTTGTTCCCACAGAAGAGTGTGGTACATATACACAATGGAATATTATGCAGCTGCCAGGAGAGATGAAGTCATGAAATTTTCCTATACATGGAATCTATCATGCTGAGTGAAATAAGTCAGAGGAAGAGAGAAAGGCGCAGAATAGTCTCACTCATCTATGGGTTTTAAGAAAACTAAAAGACAAACTTGCAATACTTTTCAGAGACAAAAGAGAGGAGGGCTGGAAGTTCCAGGTCACTTCATGAAGCTCACCACAAAGATGAGTGTTGTTAGAGAAATAACTACATTGAAAACTATCCTAACAATGAGAATGAATGAGGGAAGTAGAAAGCCTGTCTGAAGTACAGGCGAGGGTGGGGTGGGGTGAGGAGGAGGGATATTTGGGACATTGGTGATGGGAATGTTGCACTGGTGAAGGAGGGTGTTCTTTACATGACAGACACCCAACCATAATCATGTTTGTAATCAAGGTGTTTAAATAAAGATATTGATTAAAAAAAAGAGTGTGAGGCTACCCTGCTTTGGGGGGATGTACCTAGCAATGCTCAGGGGTTACTCCTGGCTCTGCTTTCAGAAATAACTCCTGGTAGGCTTGGGGGACTATATGGGATGTCAGGAATTGAACCTGGGTTGGCTGCATGTAAGACAAATGCCCTACACACTTACACACTGTGCTGTCACTACAGACCCCCACTGCAGTTTTAGCCAACTGGTTTTTGTTTTTGTTTTTGTTTTTTTTAATTTTTGGGCCACATCCAGTGATGCTCAGAGGTTACTCCTAGCTACTCTCTCAGAAATCACCCATGAAGGACGGGAGGTAGGACATTTGCCTTGCATGCAAAAGAACGGTGGTTTGAATCCCGGCATCCCATATGGTCCACTGAACCTGTGAGGAGTGATTTCTGAGCATAGAACCAGTAGTAACCCCTGAGCGCTCCTGGGTGTGACCCAAAAATCAAAACAAAACAAAAAAAATAATCGTCCCTAGCTTGGGGGATCATATGAGACCCTGGGAGATCAAACTGCGGTCCTTCTGTCCTAGGTTAGTACATGTAAGGTAAACACACCCTACTGCCTGTGCCACCACTTCACCCCCTGGGTTGTTGATTTTTTTTTGTTTTTGTTTTTTGGGTCACACCTGGCAGTGCTCAGGGATTACTCCTGGCTCTGCACTCAGAAATCGCTCCTGGCAGGCTTGGGGGACCATATGGGATGCCGGGATACGAACCACCCCGTCCTTCAGCATGCAAGGCAAACACCCTACCTCTGTGCTATCTCTCTGGCCCCAAGGTTTGCTGATTTTTGACCCAGCTGCTTTGGCCCTTGGTGCTGAGAACCAGTAGTTTCACCCAGCAGAGATTTGGGGGCTCCAAACCACACCCCACTATGGTGCCTGGTCAGACTCATGCGAGGCCTGAGATTTCCCTCTGGTCCCATCCCCCAGCACCAAGCATCTAGAATGAGTTACAAAACCAACCGGGCAGAGTCCTTAACCTTTGGGTTCGTGTTATCTGCTTTAAAGAAAGCCCTGCCAGATTTATCTCGGAGCTATCTCTGAGATCCTAGAGATGCATTTCTGGCTGGACTTCTGAACTCACTGTTTGCTTCTGCCAGAAAGTCGGGCCTTGGGGGAGTGCGGCCAAAGGGGAATCCTACTTCTCTACTGTGAATTTTGCCAAGTAGGCATGGAGGGAAAGGGCCAGGTTCTGAGTTTTACTATGTTCTACTATGACACATATACAACTTCCCCCACATTGCTGTCACCCCACCACTTCCCATCTCTCTTTCTCGAGTCATGACCAGGGATCTTATGCATACTTGCTGGCCATACACTCATAGACACACAGCTGTGGTGGCACTCATTGGGCACTCACACATGCAAACACATGCACACAGACACACACAAGTACACACATACACATTAGTACATGCATGCACACACATACATAAGTGCACACATACACTCATTCATATAGCATACACTGCACATATATAACACACATACAATGCACACACAGCACATATGCATAGACACAGAAGCACACGTACAGCCACGCACATGCATGCACACATGAGTGCACACACTCCCAGTTTTGCACTTGGTGGTGGGCATTGCTCACACATCATTCTCGTTTTCTGGGAGCCTCCTCAGTGGTGCTCAGGGAGTCTGGGGGCCACATGGTGATCCTCAGCCAACTCAGACAGCAGTTCTCTGTGGGGCCTCAGGTGTGGTTCTGGGGTCCAACCAGGGTCAGCCAGGGTAAAGCACATAACCCTCGGGCCTGCTGCCACCTCTGCTCAGGTGTGAGGCTCAACACTTGCACATCAGGCACCATGTGGCACCAAAAGCACTGGAGTTGGCTGGGATGTCATCTAGGGCCGGAAGCAGGTAAGGTTGCAGAGCCCTTTCATCCTCTATGGCCAGTGCAGCTCAGGACCCCTTTGAGGATTGTTGTTAGAAACCGTATCAGAGAAAGGGAGTCAGATCCAAAAGAGGTGGAGGAACTCCAGGCACTGAGAGTTTATCTCTGTGCAGCATACTGGGGATGGAAAATTCTAGAACGCTGAAGAATCATCTCAGGATCCTTCCGTAGAATTTTCCTTCTCTCCAGAGAAAACCCCAATGTCTAGAAATCTGAAGAGCAATGGCAGCTTGAGCACCAAATCTTCACTCAAAGTCAAGCTTTTTTTGGTGTTTGTTTTTGAACCATACCTGGAAGGGCTCAGGGTTTACTCCTGGCTCTGTGCTCAGGAGTCACTCCTGAAGGGCTCAGGGGATCCTATGGGGTTTCGGGGAATGAACCCAGATATGATCTCTCTCTGGCCCTTGTCAAGCATTAGTGACAGTTTAGTATATTCTTTTTATTTTTTGTTGCTTTGTTGCTGTGATGCCAGTGTGGTCCTGGGGTTGTCCCCAGGGCCTCACACATGCAGGACATTCTCTCACTGAGCCACATCTCTAGCACAGATTTACAGAAAAGTAAAATTTTAATTACATATATGTAAATGGGTTTTGTAAATATATTTTCTCAACAACATATACTTCAGTAGAGCAAATACTCCATGATTAAAATAAAGGTCTGGGGGCCAGAGTGATAGTACACTAGGTAAGATAATTGCCTTGCATGAGGCCCATTGATTCCTGGCATCCCTTGTGGTCCCCTGAGCCCATTAGGAGTAAGTCCTGAGTGCAGAGCCAAGAGTCAGCCCTGAGCACCACTGAGTGTGGCCCCCAAAACAAAAAATATATAAATTAATTAAAGGTATGTATGGTATATATGGAATGAGAATGTATCAAAACTTAATGAGCTTTGGAGGCTGAACAGTTCATATTGTTGGAATCTTCCATGGATGGTTCTAAACTGCCCCCAGGGCGGTGTGTGTTGCTTGTTTGTTTGGTTTAGAATTTATGTCTTTACCACTTTATGAGAAATTCCTAAAGTCGAATTCCTGGGGCACCCACCCTGCACCCGCTCTCAGGCAGTGAAGTTGAGCATTCTCTGTGTACACCAGCGCTGGCGCTGGGGCTGCCTCCGTGTGATCCAGTGCAACTCAGAACTACTCAGCCTGGGGCAAAGGAGGCCAGTGCCCAGTGTTCCCAAGGGCCACTCATTTGTACAATGGAGAGACTCAGGAACAGGTTTCTGGTGTGTGCTCAGGTGCCTCCACTGTGACTGGACTGTGACACAGAGACCCCTCCCAGGACAGGGCCTGGGCAACATCATGAGTGCAGGGGATGGTTTGCAAACAAGGAAAATAGGAAAACTAATTTCTGATTTGGGCTGTGGTGATTGAATGATTAACTGATCGATGTGCCTTTATTGACTGTGGGGTTGGCACACAAGGAGGATTCTGCTGAAGCCAGCGCCTTCTGCCAAGGCATGTCCCATGTGCAGGGGAAATGTTCACTCGGGCCCATTTATTTATTTTTCATTTGCTTTTCATTTAGAAAATAACATATATAAATATAAATAACATATTTATGATATAATGAATATCAGTATTTAAAAATAATATATCATATAATAAATATATTATACTTATATAATACGATAAATATAATATATAATTTTATATTATATGATATAATAAATATCATTATTTAAAAAGTTGATGATGGGTTTCTTCTCACTGGGAGCTAGAGGGAGAGGAATAGGCAGGATCAGCAGGGACTGTCCATGCAGAAACTCTGGATTTAGCTCTCTTTGGTTTCCAGCCTCTTGTTGGAGGGGACTTAAGGGAGAACAAGAGAAATGTATCAGGTTCTTTTTTTTTTTGGTTTTTGGGCCACACCCGGCAGTGCTCAGGGGTTACTCCTGGCTGTCTGCTCAGAAATTGCTCCTGGCAGGCACGGGGACCATATGGGACACCGAGATTTGAACCCACCACCTTTGATCCTGGATCAGCTGCTTGCAAGGCAAACGCCGCTGTGCTATCTCTCCGGGCCCTGTATCAGGTTCTTTTGGGGCATATCATTGAAAAGTTGCTGGTGTGCAAGATGGCCCAGATGGTGTCCACATGATAATATCTGTGGGTGACACAGGAGACCGGATAAGCTGCTGCAGTTCCCCATACTCTCTGCTGGTGAGGAGCCAGGAGAAAACAGGCAGGAAGCCCTGAGTTCAAAGTCTGGCTCTACCCCAGCTAGCTGGGGGTTCTGGGTGCTTTCTGAAGCCCAGGGCAAACCATCTGTTCAGTGAACCAGTTCTCAGGGCTTTAAGTGCACGCAGGGAGGGGCAGGCCTGTTCCAGCCTGCTGCTGTTCAAATGTTCTGCCCATGGCCAGCAGGCCCTAGTCAAGCCTTTTGGAGCCCACCTTGTCAATCCCTCTATCTGCAGATGGCCAGCTCCGGGCTCGGCAGGCAAATGCTCTGCTGTACCATTGGGACTTCCTGACAATTGGGCTCCTCCATCCCCAGTGTCCCGTGCTGGCTCCAGACCCACCCCAAGGTTGGAGGAGGCCAAAAGGAGGCCTAGCACTGAGCAGGAAACTCCTTAGGCCCTGAGATAAGGAGCAGGGACTGTTGGCCCAGGCTTCAGGCAGGAGTCTTCATCCTTCCTGAGTCATTCCACTCTTTGATTCCATCTTCGGAGACTCTTTGATCCATCAGAGGTGCCTTTGCCCTCTGCCCTTAGAGGCTGACAGTGCAGCTACCACTCCAGTCAGTCCTCACGAACTTGCAGCTGAGTTACAGAGACACTGTGATGCTCTGAAGGCTGTGCCTGACCCTGAGCACGTCTGGGTCAGGCTCTGGGACAGAAAGTCAGCATGTTGGATGGACGCTGCTGATGTCGTGGATTCAGGAATGGTAGCTGCATGTCTGAATGCTAAAGAAAGCATCAATTCTATGACAGAAGCGCCATGTGGGCTGGCAGGATAACTCAAAGGGCTGGAGCACAGGTTTCACATGTAAGGGAGTCTAGGTTCAATCCCCAGCACTGCATGGTGCCCTGAGAATTGCCAGGAGTGATTCGAACCCTCCACCCTGAGCCCTAAAACTAAGCCTGGGAGTACCCCTTGAGCAAGGATGGGTATGGCCCAAGTCAGTAAATCAATAAAATGTGGCAACACTTTAATAACAAGTGCTGAAACAATTGCGTTTCTGAGGTTTGATGGTCTGGGACTGGGAACAGAAATAATGCCCAGGGTACAGAACTGCTGGGAAAAGAATGCTTAATGTGTTCATCTTTCCTGAATCTGTGAAAAGGTCAGTTTTTGTGTCCTTCCTCTGGATGTGTTTTAGGCCACTTTTTTCATTTGACGAATCATTCTGGCTTCCCTGGAATAAACTCCCTTGATCAAGGCCTTTCATTCTTTTTATACATTGTTGAATTCTTTTTGCTCACAATTTCTTTTCTTTTTTTTTTTTCTTTTGGTTTTTGGGCCACACCCGGCATTGCTCAGGGGTTACTCCTGGCTGTCTGCTCAGAAATAGCTCCTGGCAGGCACAGGGGACCATATGGGACACCGAGACTTGAACCAACCACCTTTGGTCCTGGATCGGCTGCTTGCAAGGCAAACGCCGCTGTGCTATCTCTCCGGGCCCCTGCTCACAATTTCTTGAGCATATATTATTGCATCTCTCTCCATCAAGCTATGGGTTTGTCTAGTTTTTTTTTTTTTTTTTTTTTTTTTTTTGGTTTTTCGGCCACACCCGTTTGATGCTCAGGGGTTATTCCTGGCTAAGCGCTCAGAAATTGCCCCTGGCTTGGGGGGACCATATGGGACGCTGGGGGATCAAACCAAAGTCCTGATCCATGGCTAGCGCTTGCAAGGCAGACACCTTACCTCTTGCGCCACCTCGCTGGCCCCAAGGGTTTGTCTAGTTTTGTCTGGTTTTGGAGACAGAATAATATTGGCTTCCTAAATTGTGTTTTTGGAAGTTGCTTTTTCATGTTTTGGGGAGAAAAAGTGTAAGGAGGACTATTTTTCTTTGAAAGGCTTTTTAGGAATTTGGGGGCCTACCTGGTGTTGCTCAGGCATTAATCCTGGCTCTGCACTCAGGAATCACTCCTGGCAGGCTCCAGGTACTTTATGAAATGCCAAGAATTGAACCCAGGATGGCTGCATGCAAGTCAAACAAACATCCTACCTGCTAACCTATTGCTCCAGCCTTTTGAAAGTTTTTATTAAATTCACAAGGGAATTTTATAAACGTGGTCCTAGGCTCTTGGGGAGAAGTTTTGATTTGACTAGTTTAAAATTTTTTTATTTGGGGCCGGAGAGATAGCACAGCGGTAAGGTGTTTGCCTTAGATGCAGAAGGATGGTAGTTCGAATCCAGGCATCCCATATGGTCCCCCAAGTCTGCCAGGAGCGATTTCTGAGCATAGAACCAGGAGTAACCCCTGAGCGCTGCCGTGTGTGACCCAAAAAACATTAAAAAATTTTTTGTATTCGCAATTTTCTAACATGGGGTTATAATATGTTTCTAAGAATTCGTCTGTTTCTCTTAGATTGTTCAATTCATTGTCATCTAAGTGTTCACAATCCTCATAGGATCTTTGCATTTCCAAAATAAAACTTTTTTCCTTCCTTAAAAGATATTTTTTGGTTTGGTTTGCTTTGGAGTCACAGCTGGTGATGTTCATGGCTTACTCCTGGCTCTGGAATCAGGGCTCACTCCTGGTGGTGCTTATTGACCATATGGGGATGAGAGGTTCCAGGAATGGAATCTGGGTTAGCTACATGCAAGGTAACTAGTCTCCACTCTGTACTATCTCTCTACCTCCCTTTAGGTTTCATTACTGAGCTAATAAAATTGCTTCACCTTTGTTGACTGCCTATATTATTATTCTGTAATTGTGTGTGCAAGAATTTAGTAAATGAGAAGTGCAAAGTTCATTGTAGATGTACTTTCAAGTCAGGTTTTATCTTAATAAAAAACTTTGTAAATAGTAATATTGCACTATAATTATGTCATATGATTAAATATTGCTACATGGGCAATCATACTATATGCTATAAAATATATCAGAGTAATACACCTTCAATTTACACAACAGGTCAAACGTGTTCAAGAGAAGTAAACGTTTTAATTTAAACTCCTGGGGGAGAAATCTCTCATCATTATTAATAACAAAAATAATACTAGAAGCCCATTGCACTCTCTGTACTGAGAATTTAACATTTTGTTTCTGTATTTTTGTTTTTGGGTCACACCCCATGGTTCTTAGAGATTACTCTTGGCTCTTCACTCAGGAATTACTCCTGATGGTGCTTGGGGAACAGGATCCTGGGGATTGAACCCAGGTTGTCCGTGTGCAAGCCAAGCATCCTACCCACTGTGCTATTACTCCAGCCCCTCTGTATGCTGTTGTTGTTTTTGTTTGTTTGTATTTTGGGGCCATCCCAGAGGTGCTCGGGGGTTACTCCTGGCTCTGCATTCAGAAATTGCTCCTGGCAGGCTCAGCAGACCATATGAAATGACTGGGGATTGAACCCAGGTTTGTCCTAGATAGCCAGGTGCAAGAAAAATGCCCTACTGTTGTGCTATCCAGTCCCTCTCTATGTATTTTTAAAAAACCCTTTGCAGCAATAGTATAGTGGGTAGGACACTTGCTTTGTACATGAATTAAGGCAAATGAACTTACCCAATTTCAGTTTCTGGCACCCCATGTGGTTTCTAGTGCCTGCCAGGAGTAATCCCAGAGCATAGATCCAGGAGTAACCATCTGTGAGCACTGCTGGGTGTAGCCCAAATACCAAAAACCAACAAAAAAGGAAACATTGGAATCTATGTACATATAAAAATTATTTCAAGTGGAAAACTGTTCTGTGCATGGGTTAAGAAGTGAGGGTAATTCTGATTCACCAGGATGGTGTTCTGGTCACAGAGACAGGACCAAACACAGGGAGGATGTGAAGGGTGTGAAGCTCAGGGTTTAGACCAAGATTTCCTGGTCATGGCATTGCTGGTGGCAGGAAAGTGGCTGTATGGTGGCAGGGCCCAAGGGGTCATCTGGAACACAGGCTGAGGGTTGAGACCTGCTTCTGTGTAGTCTAATGGCTAGTTCCTCTAGTGATGGGTAGGGGGTTTGGGGAGCTGGGGTGAGGTAGTACCTTGCTCTACTTTGCTGAGAACCTAATGCTCCAAGATAAGTGTTGGTATGTTAAAGGTCAAGGGTCATATCAGGGAGTGGAGAGACAGGTAAAGACAATTTAGGAAAGAGGGTCCTTCTTTGCCTTAGGCCTCAAACATGAGTCCAAGCCTAGAGCAGGGCACCACGAGGAGCCCCACTGCAAAATTGAACCTTAGGGTGAACCTTGGGGTTGCCAGTGTCACTGTGGTTCATAACATGCCGTTCTGTGGTAGGGTATGTATGGGAGATCTGGGGGGACCAAGAACTCTGGGGAATTCTGTGCTTTCTTTCCCAAATTTTTGTTTGTTTTTGGGCCATACCTGGTAATGCTCAGGGTTGTCTCCTGGCTCTGCACTCACACTCCTGGTAGTGCTCAGAGACCATATGAGATGCTGGGAATTGGACCTAGGTTGGCCACATGCAAGGCACATGCCTAACTCCATTTCTGTTGTTTAGCTATGGACCACAGTTGCTCTGAATTTTGGTTCCACAAGGCCAGGAGAGAGGGTAGCATCTGAGTGCATCTAGGCAGTGGACTTGGGTTTGATTTCCTTCATAGTCCTTGAGCATTGTTGGCCACAACCGTGGAGGCCTCCAGCACCTCTGGGATGACCCAAGACTTGCTCACATGAGCACATCCTTGAGTCCTTGCACCGAACCTCCTAAGCACTGCTGGTAATTGTTCTCCCTCCAAAGAAAGTCCATTTAGTAAAAGTCCGTTTAGAGATGTTTGTGGCTCCAGTGGTTTGTGGCTCCTGGCCTGTGTGAGGCTGAGTCCCATCCTGACCCCTCTCTTCCCTCAACCATCCCCTCACACTATAAGGGTGACTTTTCTTCCTAGAATGCACCACACCAGGAAGTGCATGAAGAACTCATGAGCTCAGGTGGAGAAAAGTGGCTCCATGTTTGTTCCCATCCCCAACCCCAACCCCTTGTGTGGCCCTTACCTTTTGCGCTCACCAGTTTCACACTGTGAGGAGTTATGGATCACTCTGAGCGCACTCAAGTTCTGCTGTCTGCATAACGCCTATATTTGGGGCTACACCCAGTTGTTTCTCCTCTCAGCTAAGTGCTCAGTCAGGTTGCCCACTCCAGGATAGAATATGAACTCCCTACATGGTATTCTGGGATCTTGACCCAAACCCCTTGCTCCCTGTTGTGTTCTGTGGAGTTCGATGGCCTATCACTCTTCCCGAACACTTGCCTTTCTCTCTTGCCATACATTCAGAAATACTAGTTGGGCTGAGGTGTGCCCGAAAACGCAAGTTGGGGGCACAGAGACATTGGGAGAGACACTTGTCTTATACGTGACAAATACAGGTTCCATCCTGGTCACTACATATGGTCCCCAAAGCCCTGCGAGGAGTGATCCCAGGTATAACACTTTCCCTGGCCTTTACCACATAAAACCCAAAAGACAAACAAAAACTTCAATTGGGCTCAATCGTCGAATTGAGATCTGAATCTAAGGTAGACCTGGTGGCTCCTATCTCCCTTCTGATGAGCACTGGCTAGGGCAGGCGAAACTTCTTGTCAGAGTGGATCCCCTCATCCCTGCCCTTGGGGTATGCCATTGAGGGCTAAGACCTGCAAAGGTCAGCCTCTGCAGAGGGCCACGTGGGATGTCAAGATGATGTGTCCTGCTGAGATGGGCGCTCCAACCTACCATGTTGGTAGATTTGCAGCCCTCCCTCCTCTGTGACATCTGCCCTGATCAGCTCTCATGCTGGCTGTTTGCATTTTTAATGGCCTTTAATTTGGCCTTTGGGACTTCTTTATTTAGGAACAATTTAGGTGCTCATTTAAACATTGGTTTTATCACTATCTTCTATCTCTTTGATTTGGTTCTTTGGTTTGGAATCCTCTTCTCCCTTTTCTTCAGCTAAACTGGACATTATCTATCCTCTGAAGCCATCCCTGGGGACCCTCACCTCTGGGCCATTCCCTTTGCTCCTGGGTCATGGGTAGAACCACTGGCCTGTGTAGCCTATAGCGATAGACTGTTGGTCTGGTGATGTGTCACCCCAACTTCTCCTCTGTCTACTCAGTTACTCTTAGTGCATGAATCCTGTCTGTGTATTTATTTTATGTCTTTTAAATTATTTTTATTTATTTGTTTATTTATTTATTTTTTATTTTGGGGTTTTTTTTTTTTTTTTTTTTTTTGGTTTTTGGGCCATACCTGGTGGTGCTCAGGAGTTATTCCTGGCTGTCTGCTCAGAAATAGCTCCTAGCAGGCACGGGAGACCATATGGGACACCAGGATTCGAACCAACCACCTTTGGTCCTGGATCGGCTGCTTGCAAGGCAAACACCGCTGTGCTATCTCTCCGGGCCCTATTTATTTATTTTTTATTGCTATATCCAGTGGTGTTTAGAGGCTACTCCTGGCTCTGCTCTCAGGGATCACTCCTGATTGGTTCAGTACTATTGCTCTGGCTCCAGTGGCTTGAGCATAAGCCATGTGCAGGCAGGGTGCCTGCTGAAAATTTCCTTTGGATGAGTGCTGTGGCCAAACTCTGATTGGAAGTTCACTCTACTTAGTTCACTCAACTAAGTTTTACTAATTCATGAACAAAAAGCTGGAGAATGATTTTCCACAGTAGAAATGATGTCATTTAATTTTCTATAAATACTGATCATTCATTCTTTATCTCTTTATCTTCAGTTCTTGTTCAGTTAAGAATTTTGTTTGTTTGTTTGTTTGTTTTTGTTTTTGGGTCACACCTGGCAGCGTTCAGGAGTTACTCCTGGCTCTATGCTCAGAAATTGCCCCTGGCAGGTATGGGGGACCATATGGGATGCTGGGATTCGAACCACCGATCTTCTGCATGAGAGGCAAACGCCTTACCTCCATGCTATCTCTCCAGCCCCCAGTCAAGAATTTCTTAAGAGATATTGTTCTAAAGTAAATTCCCATGTTGTATTTTCAACCTGGGTGAGCTGGACTGAAGCAGGGCCTCATGAATTAATAAACCAAGCCAATCTGGAGAAAATCATAGAGTCTGTGGCTTCTCGCCTAGTGGTCTCTTTGGGCCATTTAAACCAACCTTTATTTACTCATTCAACTTAAACTAGGAGGGGGAGGGTGAAGTGAGAGACAAAATACCTATCCTGGTGGACTTTTGCAAGTCAAAGGGCTTGGTGAAAAGAAAGAGGAAGTTGGGGAACACCTTTGTTTTGGGTAAAACCAACTTGTATACAAACAGATACAAAAAAACCCAAAAACAAACCAGGGATGATCTTTGTTTTGGTAAAACAAGGTGTAAACTAACATACTGCTGTTTGTTTTTCTCAGATCCTTCACGTGGCTTATATTTTTTCCTTCCTTTATTAAAAGAAAATCACATTGGGGGCCAGAGCAGTAGTAGTACAGAGGGTAAGGCATTATTTGCCTTGTATGCAGCCGACTAAGTCAATCCCTGGCACCATATGGTCTCCAGAACATTGCCAGAAGTGATCCCTGAGCAGAGCCAGGAGTAAGCTGTGAGTATTGCCCCAAGCCAAACCAATTCACTTTTATTTCAAGCGAGACCATGGCGCCCTGTCTTTCTACTGGATGGATGTTTGTGTAGGGAAGGTGGCTAGATTGGGGGGGGGGGGGGATTTCACAGTCCAAGAGTAACTGCTTAGGTGCCTGCCCTGTGATTCGGGGAGACACTTTTTGGAGAGGTGACCCTCAGCATGGGAGAAGGGCAGGGATGGAGCTGAAGAGACTAAGAGTAGAGGATGCTGCTGGAGGTCAGGAGAGTTTTCTATTCAGATGCAGAAGCACCAGGAAGAGCTACATCTGTCAGCTGCCCTGGAACTAATGGCTGCCTCTCACCCTTAATCTCAGCAAGTCAGGGAGATGTTAGTAGTCTCGATTTCCAGGGGCAGACAGTAGACATTTTCTATAAGAATAAACTGAACTGGTGTTGGACCAAGCCTAAAGGGACTGCTGGTCTAGAGAAGAGAAAGTGATGGCTGAGTAACAAAGAGACTATGAAAGCTGAGTGATAGCACTGTGATAGCACAGTGATAGCACATTTACCTTGTACTTACTGACCCAGGACGGATCAGGTTCAATCCTCGGCTTCCCATATGGTCCCCCGAGCCTGCCATGAGTGATATCTGAGCACAGAGCCTGGAGTAACCCCTGAGCGCATGGCCCAAAAACCTTAAACAAACAAACAAACAAAAAAACAGAAACAAAAACAAAAAACAACAAAAAAAGAAATCAAGCTGAGTTCAGTCAGCAGCCCAGTCATTCATAATAATGGGCACCAGGACCCTAGTATGTGGTAGGAAGAAGAGTCTTTGAACATGTCACTGGCAGAGCTGTGGGAGTCAGTTCTGATTCCTCCCTGGAAACACACTCAGCAACCAAGCATTTTTTCTTACATAAAAAACAAAAACAAAAACAAAAAAACAGGGAGAAAAAAAGCCCACATCTGTTGATGGATTCTGGTAACTGGATTACATTCAGAACAAGAGTTTTGGGTATTGGGAACACAAATTTGTGTTAATCTGACATTTCCACATATCAAATATAAGCGTGTTTGTTTGGTAAGAAAGCAAGTTTGAGGGTGTTGTCTATGTTCCCTTTCCTATGAGTTAAGGTGGTCTCAGTGGAAGAATATTGATTATCAGAGATTTAGATGAGGAGTTACTGTTTATAGAAAAGCTTGATCATTGGGCGGTCTACACCTGCTCAGGACCAGCCACATACAAGGCAGGTACCTTACCTAAGGGCCTCCCACTGAAACTCTGTAAAGGCTACTTTATTATTGGGTCCCAGGAAGGTCTGAAGACTTCTGGGACTTTGGTGCTCCCTAGTGGTCAGAAAAGTAAAACAGTTTATATAAAATAATATATATATATATTTAAGATATATATCTAATATATAAGCACCATGATTACAAACATGTCTATAATTGGGTTTCAGTTATAGAAAATAACAACACCATTCACCAGTGCAACCTTTCCACCACCAATGCCTCCCCTTCCTCCCCCCACCTGTTCGAGATAGGCATTCTATTTCTCTCACTTACTACCATTATCATGACAGTTGTTAGTGTAGTTATTTTTCTAACAGCTCTCACCACTCTTTGTGGTAAGCTTCATATCATGGGTCGGTCTTTCCAGCCCTCATCTCTATTGTCTCTATGTATTATTAAAATAATGTCTTTTATTTTTCTTAAATCCCAAAGATGAGTGAGATTATTTTGTGTCTGTCTCTCTCCCTCTGACTTATTTCACTCAGCATAATAGTTTCCATGTTCATGTCCATATGCCTATGTTTAGGAAATTTTTATGACTTCATTTTTTCCTTATGGCTGTATATGTAACCACAGTTTGTTTCTTCTTTCTTTCTCTTTCTTTCCTTCCTTCTTTCTCTCTTTCTTTTTCTTCTTCCTCCTTCCTTCCCTTTCCTCCTTCCTTCCCTTTCCTCCTTCCTTCCTTCCTTCCTTCCTTCCTTCCTTCCTTCCTTCCTTCCTTCCTTCCTTCCTTCCTTCCTTCCTTCCTTCCTTCCTTCCTTCCTTCCTTCCTTCCTTCCTTCCTTCTTCTTTTGGTATTTGGGCCACACTCAGAAATTGCTCCTGGAAGTCTCAGGGGACCATATGGGATACCAGGGATCAAAACCGGGTCCATTCCAAGTCAGCCACATCAATGGAAATGCCCTACCACTGTGCGAGCACCCTGGCCCCATATCACAGTTTCTTTAGCCACTTATCTGTTGTGTGTCATCTGGGTTGTTTCTAGATTCTGGCTAGTCCAACAGGTTTGTTTATTTCTTTCTTTCAAAATAAATATCTTTAAGCACCATGATTACAAACATGTTTGTAGTTGGGTTTTAGTTATATATTAAAAAATAAACACCCCCCCCTTCACCAGTGCAACTTTCCAACCACCAATGCCCTCCATCTCTCACTTCCCCCAACCCTTGCTTGCATTCAAGACAGGCATTCTATTTCTCTCCAACAGGTTTCTTATTTGGTTCTTTGATAAAGATGCTGGCTCCCCTGCATAACTCCTTGCTGCCTCAGCTGTGGTCCTCAGCTCCTTAGAAAAGCAGACACACTCTGGACCCCAAAACTGCAGAGCCTGCATCTGCACATCTTGCAAATGAGCACTGTACAGCAGCCCACGGGATTGATCTGCGCATTGCAGGTAGCAAGCCTTGGTCTCTGCTTTGGTCTGCAGGGCCAAAGTCTCCAAGGCAGACTGTGAAGGGCCAGATGGTGCAAACTGATTTGAACCCTTGTCTGCACAGGTCTTGGCTGTTCACTCCTTAGCAATGACTTTCCAATTCAGGAACAGCCCTACAAGGGGGCCTGCTTTTCTGCCATTAACGATATTGATGGAAACCAAAGTTTTAATTTTCTATAATTTTCACGTCACAAAATTCCTTCCCCCCCACCTTCCTGCAAACACTGAACATATTGTGCAAACACTGAAACTCTCTTGTGCTCACGGGTCATGCGGAAACAGGAAGTAGGTTATACTTGGCCCATAGGATTGAGACTGACATCTTGGTCAGGGCCAGAGGTTCCTTCATAACTTATTTGGCCTATAAATAAATATTCCAGTATATCGTGGAAGCATACCCTTTAAACACATAGAAATGGGACCACTCCTACTCTAAATTTCTCCAAAAATTATTGCTGCTCTCTGAATTGTCCCAGGAGGCAACTGGGGCAACATTGTCCACCTTGGAGACACTTGAGGTTCCTGGCTCAGGACTGCTGGGCCAAACCGTCTTCCAACATTCTCTCCAGGACTGAACCCCAAATGTTGTTTTCCAGCACATGTGACTGTCCTGTCATCTGTTTGTCACTTAAATAACAAGTCATCTGTTTGTTACTTGAATAATATTTTAACGCTTCTTACAGTTTCTAACTCACGTACAAGGTTTCTGTCAAATGAAGTGAACAACATCCTTTTCTTCAGCCAAATAAAATGTAGCACTGAGAAACTGAACTAAGTATCAGGGCTTGAGCAATAGCCAGCAGGTGGGATGTTTGCCTTGCACTCAGCCAACATGGGTCCAATCCCCATCATCCCACTTGGTCCACCCAGGGTAATTTCTGAGTCAGAGCAGGAATATATCCCCTGAACACTTTTAGGTGTGGCAAAAAAAAAAAAAAAAAAAAAAGATGGAACTAAGTAAATAGTTTGAAAAATGCTAAGTAGAAGGAAGGTAGGTAGATAATAGCTATATAAATAGATAAATTTGTAAATATATCCTCACAGCTTAACTTACATTACCTTTTACATACATATGTATGTGTTACATATAAATGAATAAATGAGAAATTAATAATGAAGAACTGTTTTGCACCAAAATCCAAGCCTGCTTATTGAGCACTTCTAATTATACAGAATTATGTTCTCTTTATTTGTTATACAAACTGTAATATCCTGATATACTTTTAACTAATACAGATTCACGAAGGCTAGTTAATAGAAACTTTATTTTTCAAACTTCATTGAAAGTGAGCTCAAGAAATATCTGCCTCTATTGTTGGGTGAATAAAAAGAATAATACACTTGAACAATTTGGTTTGAATAACTTAAAATACTTCAACAAAAACTTAAAACTTAAATACTTGAATAAAATACTAAGAATAATGAGAAGTGCAAGCTGTATGAACAGTTTGTGTGATTGTAAACACAAAAATTATATACATGGGGCTAGAGTGATAGCACAGTGGTAGAGTGTTTTGCCTTGCATGTGGCCAATCCGCAATGGACCCGGGTTCGATTCCTGGCACCCCATATGGTCCCCGGAGCCTGCCAGGAGTGATTTCTGAGCACAGAGCTAGGAGTAACCCCTGAGTGCCACCAGGTGTGGCCCCAAAACAAAAACAAGTTATATACACAAGTAAATATCTTTGTGTGTATATGTTTGTATAAGTTCTAATAACTTCTCTAGGTGACTGCCACATCTTTATATATATATATTATTATTATTATTATTTATTTATTTATTTTTTTGGTTTTTGGGTCACACACAGCAATGTTCAGGAGTTACTCCTGGTTGTCTGCTCAGAAATAGCTCTTGGCAGGCACGGGGGACCATATGGGACACCGGGATTCGAACCAACCACCTTTGGTCCTGGATCGACGACTGCTTGCAAGGCAAACACCACTGTGCTATCTCTCCGGGCCCACATCTTTATATTTTTAATTTTTATTTGTGTATTGACTTTGGGGCTTGGGCCCACACCTGCACATGCTCAGCAGTGACTTGGGAATTACTCTTTGTACTGCACAAGGGACCAAATGGCAAGCACCCTTCCCCCTGGACTATCTCTCCATCCCACATTTATATGTATGCTTATGTTTGCCCTAACTACTCCCTTCTCTTTCTGTCATCTAAATTTTCCTTTTCCTTTCTAAGATAATTTATCATGAGGGACAGCTTTAGATTAAGACCTTTCTATGTAACCTTACAAATCCTTTAAGTGTAAGTAACTCACTAATGAAATATTTTACTTCAGTGTATTTATTGGAAACATTTTTAGCTACAACAAACAGAGAATCCTGGCCTGGTGAGTTGAAAGTTTATGAAATGTATTTCTTACTTACTATGAGAAATTCTGAGGTGGGGCATCTCCCGGGTTACTTAATTCACTGCCTCAAGGATAACTCCAGGCACTAAATGTGTTTTCCTCTTTTTTCAGTCTTGCAATCTGTAGGGTAGACACTGGTCTCAGGCTACCGCTTACTATATTAATCAGAGAAATTAAGAGAGAGTTTCCCATAAAAATGTGGGGTGCACTTTACCAGAAGAATATATGGCATTATTCCTTTTTGCATAGGCACACTAAAATGGGGGAAATCTTACATATAGAAAGAAGTTCTTATATAATAGAAATAGGAACTCATTTTATAGTGCAGGGGGGCCTTTTCACCCTGAACACTTGACATGGGCACTTGACTTATGCCTTAATTGATTAGACATTGACTGTTCAACCCTGAAACTTGAATCCCAACATTGAAACTGGCACAGTTTTTGGCACCAGCATCAGGAATCAAACTTACCCTGGGGGAGGCCTGAATTTGACCCTGGCACCAACCTGCTCCAGGGTAGGTTCATCTGATATTCTGACGAGGAGGAAACAGCAATAACTTGATCTAAGGATAGGTTGCTCTACTTCACCACCTAAGTCAGAAGACCCTCTGCCCTAAGATCTGTGCAAAACCAAGATATCTATTTACAGAAGACTGACTATGACAACCATGACTGAGCAGAACTTTATCTGGGACCATAAAGAAAGACCTTGGGGTTGGAAAACCAACATGCCTGTAGCCTGTATCCAGTCTTATTACAGTATGCTTCATGGGTAGAGACACCATGTATCTCTTAGGACAAGGAAGATTTTTTCTAATTTCCCCAAAGTATACTGCACCTATTCAAAAACAACAACAGTAACAAAAATACTTGCCACATCTGCCCCCTCTTTTAATTTCTTCTTTTAATCTTATTTATATCTTCTAATAGGGGCTCCCATCTTTTTCATAGAGCCTTAGAACTTGAATCATTTTTTTTTTTTTTGCCTCAGATTTCTGTTTTCATACAAATTGGAAAAGAAATAGTGTCAAGTGGTCTCAGGAACATTGAGTGGGGAAAAAAAGGTCAGATCTAAATACCCAAGTCAAAGTCAACAACCATAGAATCAAGAGACCCAAACTATAACAAGCTAAGCACAAAATGGATCTGTTACATGAGTAGTCCAGGAAGCTAAGGGTGGAGGTATAGGATGTATGCGGGGAACTATAGTGGAGGGAGGTCAACACTGGCGGTGGAAATGGCCCTAATTCAATGTCACAATATGTCTGAAATACAAATGTGAATTACTTGTAATTCACAATGGTCTCAATAAAAATTTTTTCTTGTTTCTTTGGTTTTGTTTTAGGGCCACACCCAGTGGCACACAGGGGTTACTCCTGGCTCTCTGCTCAGAAATCGATCCTGGCAGGCTTGATGAAGCACACCTTGGCTACACAAAGCCAAAGTCTAGATTTCAACTGACACCTTATCAGTTAGTCATCTTCCATCCAGCCACATCTCTTACTGCCTGGTTTTGTAAAAAAACTTAGGATGACAGGGCCGGAGAGATAGCATGAAAGTAGTGAGTTTGCCTTGCATGCAGAAGGATGGTGGTTTGAATCTCAGCATCCCATATGGTCCCCCGAGCCTGCCAGGAGCGATTTCTGAGCATAGAGCCAGGAGTGACTCATGAGCACTGCCGGGTGTGACCCAACACCCTCCCCTCCCCCCCCCCAAAAAACAAAACACTTAGGATGACAAGTACACACATGAATCCTTTGAAAGCCATGCATGTTTAATGTGTATCATAATGAAGTTCATCACTCGTGATTGTATACTTTTATTCCTCCCCATGGACTATTTCAGCATCTTGTTTAATTCAGACTTGAATTCTTTTCCCTACAAAAATGTGTGTGTGTGTGTGTGTGTGTGTGTGTGTGTGTGTGTGTGTGTGTGTGTGTGTGTATGTCTGAACAGTTAGCCCAGGGCATCTCACCAGGGAGACTTGGCTCTATCTATCCCTGAGCCATGTCCCTATCCTCTTTAGTTATCCTCTTAAAATGTATTTTTGCTGACACTCAGTGATCAATGATCAACAATATATGGGGGTAGAAATACTGTACGAAGTGGAATTAGGAAACTAAGGTAAAAATAAAACAATAAAAATCAAAGTTTCTTCTACCTTTTCTAGACAATATGCTCTTCTTTAACGTATCAGTAGTGTATATTTTAAGAAACCCAATTCTAAAGATCCAGCCAATACATAATTTAGAGGTGCTCACTCATTTATACTTCAAGGTGCATGCTCTCTATACTATTTATGTGGCATTGCTAAGCCATGCAGTTAACCGTTTATGGAAAGAGCCTAATTTATTTCATAGGAAGACATGGGCCAGGGGCCTTTTAAAACAAAACAGAGGCACAGAAGCTCTGCTGCCCTGCTGGTGTGGGCCTCATTTCCAGTCCTGTACTCACTGCACACAGGCCAGCTCCTACCCCATTTTCTGTGCTTTCACTAAAACCCCCATTTGCCTTATTTTTCTCCCTGCAGTAGCTGAGTGCAGGGCATGTGCTTCATTTGGAGGAAAGGACCATGAGTGTTGTAGCCTCTGAGAATACTTGAAGAAGAAAGGTAAAATCCTCAGCCAGCTCCCCAACTGTTCTGTTGTTGCTGCGGGCACAAGTAGACACAGGGCAAGATTTTAAACGTGCTTTATTTTATGGGGCTGGAGTGATAGCATAGCAGTAGGGCATTTGCCTTGCACATAGCTGATCCAGGATGGACCTTTGTTGAATCCCTGACATCCCATATGGTCCCCCTGAGCATCAGTGGATGTGGTCCAAAAACCAATCAACCAACCAACCAACCAACCAACCAACTAACCAACCAACCAAACAAGAAACAACCCTGCAAAAATGTGCCTTTTTATTATTTAAGGAATATTATTTTATAATATTTTGATATTTTGCAATATTTTTTATAATGTTATTATTTCAGAAGTGCTTTATTTTAAAAGACATGTGGCTGTTTGAAAATGTAAAATAAATAAATAAATTTACTTGGGCAATTAGGATTCTACAGCTGAAAAAGGGCTAAGTAGAGCCACACTACAATGAGCATAAAATGGGTCAGTAGTTAAGAGTACGTGTGTTTGTTTATGTGTATACAAAGGATACACATTGCATTTTGTATATACATTACATATAAATATAATGTACATATATAATCATCTATATGCACATTTGTATATACATTATTCTAGGGTATGATGAGGGAAACTTCTCTGTGCTAAAAATTTAGGCAAAGACCCTCACCAAAGCGATAAAGGCTTCATCTATGTAATTCCTGTTGATGGAGCATAGGGCAAATGAAAAAATAAATGTCTCCCAAAAGCAAAAAGAGGCCAGAGAGATAGTACAGTGGGTTAGGCACTTGCTTGCATGCAACCAATCTCAGTTTAATCCTAGAGCCCCACCAGGAGTGATTCCTGAAAGCAGAGCCAGGAGTAACCCTGAGTATTGCTAGCTTTGGCCCCAAGTCAAAACAAAACCAAGCCCCACAAAAATAAAAACACAAACATTGCTGAAATGGAGACTATAATAGGCCATGATATAAAAAGGAAAACTAAGCCCAGATACATGAACGTACAGAGGACATTGAGTTACAGCAAAAGTCTGGACAACTGGTATCAAAAGAAAGTGACTCCAAGACAACTTCCTTTTGGTTCTGAGGGTGTCAGGGAACTGACTCCACATGTCATAGTTAAGAGACATATACTCTCCCACTATGCGGCGTCTCAGGATCTTGTAAAACATTTTATTTATTGCTATCTGATGTTAAGCATACTTGTGTCTTGGAAGACCACTCCCAAGGGTATTCAGGGCCCAGGGTGCCTTCCAATATTATGGGGGGCTGCTGAGGATTGAACCCAGGGTCTAATTTCATTTTTTTTTGGTTTTGGGGACATACCCCCAGCAGTGCTCAGAGACTACTTCTGTCCTCACACTCAGGGTTCACTCCAGGTTTTGGCAACAGGACTGGGGGCAATAGGATACCGAGGCCCAAAACTAGGTTGACCTCATGCAAGGCAAGTACCTTCCCCTCTGTACTATTGTTTCAGCACCTGAACCCAAGCTCATGCACATGCACATGCACACCATGTGCTCTAGCACATTTCTGCATATCTGCATCTCAAGCTTCCATACAGGCCAGTCTACCTAACAGATGTGAAAGGTGACTATCCTCTGCCAGATCTCTTTGCTTTGCCTATGAACTTGCTTTCACTGAGCATCTCTTATGCAAGAGCCATGTTCACTTCTCAACGTCATTCATTGGACCTAAAACCAGTGTAAGTTCCCTGTCCTTGAGGAAGCAGAAACAGGAAAACTGAGGAAACTTTAGACAAATGACAGTCATCATTTGTCAGATGCATTTGAAGCTATGGTCTGCACAGTTCTGCTTTCGGAGCTGCTGCCTTTATTACTGCCTCTAAGGCAGCCATGAATGCCTCCATGGCAGTAATTGGCAGGGTCTCGGCCATTGCCATTGCACTTTCTGTCCCCTAGTTTCTTTGCCATTGCCATCACCCCCACAGCCTCTGATGCTGCCACACTCAGCATCACTACCTCTGTGGTAGTGGTCTCTGTAGGTCGGTTTGATGTTGACAATGGCAGTGTTGTTGCCTCTGAGGCCACAGTCACTGCAGCTGGGTTTGCTGGAGCCACTGCTGGAGTTCCTGCTTGTGAGGCCATGATCATTGCAGCTGGCTCTGATGATGTCATCTCTGAGGCAGCTGCCACTGTGGTTGGCTCTGATGATACTGCTGTGACTCACTGCCTTCTGTTGAATGGTGGGTTGTGCGTTCCACAATCCCCAAAGAGAGGGTAGGACAGTGTCCAGGTAGGACAAGAGGCACAGGTTCTGCAGCAACTGTGAAGAAGGAAATAATCCACACACAGTTGGGAAAGAATAGCAGGCCAGAAAATGAACAGCAAGCTGTTTACCCACAAGCCAGTTGCTCCATCACATGGAACCAGGAGCCTAGATGTCAGTACTCCTTTAGGCCACCCGAGGAGTCTTTATTGGGATAAACAAAGCCCAATCCCAAGGAAAGGAAAAAGCCATATGAGGAGGCAATAGACAAACAACCTTTTAATACTAAAATTAATCAAGTTATTCGAGGACCTATATCCAGTCCTCGATCAAAAAAAATTTTTTTTTGGGGGGTCATACCCGGCAGTGCTCAGGGTTTATTCCTGTCTCCATGCTCAGAAATTGCTCCTGGCAGGCACGGGGGACCACATGGGACGCTGGGATTTGAACTGATGACCTTCTGCATGAAAGGCAAACACCTTACCTCCATGCTATCTCTCCAGACCCTGATCAAAAATTTTTAATAAATATACTGTTGCCTCTGCGTCTGCGGGCACCATAACTTCGGCTTCCTCTAAGATGTCTGTTGATGACTTCCACTGCAGTCTCCCAAATCCTGGACACTGTGTCTTCTATAAGTCCTGATATGGGGTTCCCACCTCTTTCAGAGAACAAGAGAACACAACTTAAGTACCCCTCTCAATTTTTTTGCAAACAAAAAGGAGCAGTTGTTAATTTATACCTTATTTTACCCAAAGCAAAAATCATCCCTGGTTTCTTTGATTCTGTGTGTTTACAACTTGATTTCACCCTACTTTAGTAAAGCCATTTCATTATAAAATGACTTATAGATGGGGTCGGAGCAATAGCACATTGGGTAGACAGAGCAGGAGAGAGGGTGAATCCAGAGCCTGGGAGGAGGCACTAATGATGCCCCATGAATGACAGTGGCAGAGAACGCAAGTGGGCAGAAATATTAACTTGATAATATATAAGCACATTTCTGTTTATTTTAACACTTAGCTCAACAGCCAGGATATAGAAACCCAAATGTCCAACAACTGGTGAATGGATAAAGGAACACATGCACACACAGTGTAACACTATGCAGCGGTAAGAGGTAAGAAAAGAGGGAATCTTACACATCACAACAACGTGAATGGAAAAGGAGGCAGTGATGTGAAATGAAGTAAAGTCTGAGGGAGAAAGACAAATACGGGGTGACCTCACTTGTGGCACACAGAGACAAAACAAAGGAATGGACAATAACAATGGCACAGCCCTGGCCTCAGATTGCAAGACTGATGAACAAAGTCTGGGGGCAAGATCTCATTAGGGGCATCACAGAGACAAGTGTGAAGGTCCAAGGCCCACTTGTGGAGGGTGGGTGCAGTGACTTGTACATGGATACCACCCACTTTAACACTAGTATCAAATCGTAAAATTAAACCACTTTAAAGGTGTGCAGTAGGGCAAGCATGCTTGTCGAAGTGCCGTGGTGAAGGACAAGCTTTGAGAAGCTGCCATTGGAACCCGCCTTTTCGAGACAAACAGTGCCTCATGGAGGAAGGGAGCCAGGTGGGCAGGACAATTAGGAAAAAGCCTTTGCGGAAAGGCTTTTTGAGGTGAAGTGAGGTGGGGAATAAAACTAGCAAGCATGTTGAAGGAGCATGCTGTTGTTTTGGGTTGTTGTCACTGCTGTGGTGCTGAGTGTGTGTGTGTGTGTGTGTGTGTGTGTGTGTGTTTTCCAAAAACCAAATGCTTTATGTCTGTAATTAGGAAAAACAAAAAACTTGTGGGTCAAAGGCAGCTTGTTTTGCTACCACAAATAAACCTTTGTTGGAACTCAGTGCATCTACAACCAGGGGTCCTCAAACTTTTTAAACAGGGATTCAATATCTCTCAGACCATTGGAGGGCCAGACTATAGTTTAAAAAAACTATGAACAAATTCCCATGCACACTGCACATATCTTATTTTGAAATGAAAGAACAGGAACAAATGCAATATTTAAAATAAAAACCAAGTCGAGTTAAAAACTTACCAGAATTTCAAAGGGAACTAATTTCAAAGGGCCTGCTCTTGGGAAGCTGTAGTTTGAGGACCCCCGCCCAAGACTAAGTCAAGAAACAGAGAGAAGGAGGGGAGGTGGAGAGTATGGTGCATATTGCACACATGCGCACTGTGAGCCGAAACGAGTCAGCTGCTAAGCAGGACAGGCAGTGGTGGCAAAAACACGCGCAGCTGGATAACTATCCTTGGCTGGCCACATGTGGCCTGTGGGCTGTCAATTGAGGACTCCCGGCCTACATCGTCTCCCCTGCGAAGGCTTGTAGGCAACAGGTTGATTCCTAGACTCTGAATGTGTACATATACGCACTTCTCCACGCCTCTAAACCAGCAGGCCCGGAACATACAGGCTTCTGAAGTTCTGTGAAGGAGATAGTGAAGACAAGGTAGAGAAACCTCGCCAACCCTTTGAGCGAGCAGATCAGACCCAGTGAGACTGGACTGGTGCATTTCACAACTCTGCTATCAAGTGTTTTAAAACAATGCAGATCTACAAAAAGATCCCGACGGCAAGGGTTTTTCTCCTCACCTGTGTGCCCTCTGCCAGTTGTTACGGATTGGTCTTGATTTTTTTGGACAGTCTGGCAATTTGTGGTAGTTATTCCTGGCTTTGCATTTAGGTATTACTCCTGGTGGGTTTGGGGGACCATGTGGGACACCGGGGATTGAACTGGGTTGGCTGTCTGCAAAGCAAATGCCTTACCTGCTGTGCTATGGCTCCAGCCCACGCACGTGTGCTTTATTAAACACTTTCTTTCTGCTAGGAGCTCAGTGAACTTGACTGGGCCACCCATGAGACAAACTATCACTCATACCATTCATTTTTATTTTTATAAAGCAGGGCAAATATGAGGACACGGCGCATGGTGAGGGGCCAACAGACAACCATCTTTATCATGAGATCATTGGGACGAGATCAGAGGTGGTGAGTGCTCCTAAAAAGTGAGTTTTTTTTTTTTCCTTTGTGGTTTTTGGGTCACACCCGGCAGTGCTCAGGGGTTATTCCTGGCTCCAGGCTCAGAAATTGCTCCTGGCAGGCACAGGGGACCATATGGGATGCCGGGATTCAAACCGATGACCTCCTGCATGAAAGGCAAACGCCTTACCTCCATGCTATCTCTCCGGCCCCCAAAAGTGAGTTTTGTCACCTGAAGTGGCTCCAGGTTGAAGAGGAAAGGGGAAGAGAGGAGGAAAGACCAGAAATCAACATTCATACCCACTCACAAGCCAAACATGTATGTACATGTATCATATACATACATAGTAATGCCTTTATCCTAGTACAAAAATAGTGCCAGAAACTATATTTGTCCCAAATATATTGAAAAAGGTTTTCAGAATACAAACAACTATTATTAAGTGGTTAGTGATTTGTAATAGAAATTTGTCTTTTCACTATATACATGGCATTCCACAACATTCACTAGGACACATGACACAGGCTTTGAAAACAATATGACAGGAGGCCTGGGGAAGAGGTACCTACACTGTCTATCTCAAGAGGCCCAAACCAGGCACCTCAAGCCCATCTGCGGGAGCCTGGGGTGGTCAAGGGACGAAGGGCAGCATGGACTGAGTCATACCCAGCAGGGAGCACATTCACGAGTCCCAATGCAGGCAAAGGCAGTCTCTGAACAAACTAGATGTATGTTCCTGGTGAAACAAAAGTAGTTTCTAGCTCTCTGCATCTGCTCATGAAATGTGCAATGCCACAGCTCCCTGTTGCCTGTCTGTGGCTGAACTCAGAGCCTGGCTAGGGGTGGCCAGGTCGAGCATTTGTGCTGGAAATAAAGGCACTTCACAAGTGGGCACACATCTAGCTAGGACTGTGTCCAATTCCTCAGAGTAGGAACACATTGGGGCTTGCACCTTGAGCAAAGTACACTCAGAGCTCTGAATCTCCTGCTTCTTCAGTATGAGAAGATGAAGAACTGGGTATAATTTTTGTTTTTGCTTCCGTAGTGCAGGACACTTTAAAGAGGAAAAGGTCAGGTGCCTCCCCTCTGCCCAAAAGCTTCCTCATGGAAGAACTGGCCTGGCATGGATAGGGAAGATGGTGAAGGCCAGACACCAAGTGTCCACAGGAGGTAAGGCTAAGAGTCTTAGACGCCGGACAAACAGTGGGTTTTTTTTTTCTTCTGTGAAATGGAAATGGTAACATGGCACTTAATAAGATAAGTGAAGTTGGGCCTGGCGAGATAGCACAGCGGTGTTTGCCTTGCAAGCAGCCGATTCAGGACCAAAGGTGGTTGGTTCAAAGCCCGGTGTCCCATATGGTCCCCCGTGCCTGCCAGGAGCTATTTCTGAGCAGACAGCCAGGAGTAACCCCTGAGCAATGCCGGGTGTGGCCCAAAAAACCAAAAAGAAAAAAAAAAAAAGATAAGTGAAATTGAGGGAACTCCTTGCTCACTCTGGGTAATATAAGGTAATGTGTAAGAGGACTACACAAATACTTTATCTTCTTCCAACATGGAGATACCAGAAAGTAAAGTTCTTTATAAAAGCAGGACTTTGATTTGTGCACACGAACCAGATCTTGATCCGTGGGTGGAATGAATGACTTTCCTCAGGATGAACATCTACTTCTAAAAAAGTGAGACTCTTCTGCATCCAAAAATAAAACAGGGCTTGCCTTCGAATTTCATGTCTAAAATCTTCTTGCTAAAATGACACACAAATGTTCCACACGTAATCTATTTTTAGAAACCTGTGGCGCAGAGTAGGGGTGTCTAGTGAAAACTGCTCAAGTATATTGATGGAGGATTAGCAGAACTGGTAATCACAAAGGGGATCAAAGATAGGCCATTCAGCTGCTACTCTTTATTTTTTTTTTTTCTTTTTGGGCCTCACCTGCTCAGGGATTACTCCTAGCTACGCTCAGAAATGGCTCCTGGCTTGTGGAACCATATGGGATGCCGGGGATCGAACTGAGGTCCTTCCTGGGTCAGTCGCGTAAAAGGCGAACACACTACTACTGCGCTATCGCTTCGGCCCCCAGTTGCTACTCTTTAATGCTGCCCTCCACTGCAGACTCACATGCACAGGTAGGTCTGGATTTGTGTGCCTGTAATTTCCACACCAGTGCCAGCAAGAGGCAACTTTAGGGATCTCCAAGGGAAATTAGAGCATCGGCTCAAAAATGGAAGGATTAGACTAACTAGCCTTTTACTGTGACTATAACTTAATATGTGACTTTTAAATTACTATCATATATTAACTAGATTCGGTGAGAATAAAGCCATGCTCTACACAGATGACACACTTTGAGGTTAAAAAAATAAAATCCATGAACGTGCTCCATTTCAGACAGTGTAAGGAACAAAGGCTGGAGAATTTTCTACCCCAAATGAGGGATATAGCCAGGGGTGAGGAAACCCCGATACCTTGTTCCTCAATTCACTAAACCTTTTCCTAAATGCAGAGAATGCAGCAGAGTTCAGGGTGACCCCACACTGCTATGTCAGGGGTCTCTGGTCCTCACTCCCTCATGCTCTGGTGCTCAACTGTAGTCAACTGTAGCAGGGCTGAACTTAGTCCTCTGAGCTATACCCTAGGCCTTGGGTTTCTATCTTATTGCTCCCTGGATTTAGCCCAGGGATCACCCTTTGCTACTGATATAAATAAGATTCTTGCTTATGTTCCATTTGACAAAGACATTCAAGACTGAATCCTTCGTACTTTCTTCTCTGCAGTGCTCAGGGATGGGCTGCTCTCAAATGAAGAAATTCAGCCCCTGCAACAGATTCTCAGGGCTGTTCAAGGATCAGGTCCAGTGTCCAGCCTGTGAAACCCTCTTTTCCTATGGACCCCACACTCCCCCTGGCAGGCAGGTGAGTGCCCCTTGGTTCCATGTATTGCACTGAAACAAGGACACTGTCTGACAACACTGATCAGAAATAAACCTTTTCCTCTCTAGTCCCACCTCTCATTTGCCTCCAAGATAAAATATATGGGGGCTAGATCTGTTCATTTAAAGCCAGTCTCCAGTTTAATCTTTCCTGTGAAGGATTTAACTGTTAAGAGTTTTCTACCTCCCCATTTTGGAGAGATTCCTGATGTTCTTGGAAGATTGGTCATTTCACACAATACAGAGGCAGTTACCAATAGTCTCTAAGAAGCAGAGGAAAGTCACATCAGTGCAAGCACACATGGCCTGACCCAGGGGCTCTTGCAGTGGCATTAAACACACACAGATGTGGCCGCTGTCCTCACGAGGCTCTCGGAGGGTGAGCAAAGTGGAAAATATAGCCATGGCTGGGCCCGTGCCTGCCCTGCACAGCGGCTCTGGGAACTAGACACCAGCCACGGCTACCACAGGAAGGTCCACTGCGGGTTGTGCCTACTCAGTTCCGCTTGGCCTGGCTGTTCTCCCCGTTAATCTGCATTGTCTCCTGCTGCTCTGCCAGTGCCTGCCATTGCTGTCGGTTCTTCCTGCAGCCATCCAGCAAGGGCGAGCAGTCCTCGGACACCTGGGCCAAGGCCTGAGGGAGGAAAGAGCAGAGTCCACATAGGAGGCATAGGGCTGCCCCCAGTCCATGCACCTAAGCTAAGCTGTGAGCCAAGGACTTTGCTGGAAACTGGCTTTTGTTTGTTTGTTTGATTTTTTGGGCCACATCCAGCAGTGCTCAGGGATACTCCTAGCTCATTGCTCAGAAATTGCTTCTGGCGGGCTTGGGGGACCACTTGGAATACCAGGGGTCGAACCTGGGTCTGTCCTGCATGTAAGGGTCTATCATCTATGTGCAAGGCAAACACTCTACCACTGTGCTTTTGCTCTGGCCCCCAGTGAAGTGTTTCTTACAGACTAGATAATGCGGTAGAGATTATCATTTACCAACCCAACTAACCTATTTAGGCAGGGGTATGCAGCTCAGTATATGCCTTGTAGGTGTGAAGCCCTATATTTGAGCCCTAAGAATACCCCCCAAAATTCAATGCAGGTTTCTTTTTGAAGAATCATTACCTCCGTGAAATTAAAAATGATCTCTTAGAGTTGGAGCAACAGTATAACAGGGAGAACATAGGGTCTGATCCCTGGCATCCCATATAGTCCCTGAGCACTACCATGTATGGCCCAAAACCCAAATAAAAGAAACGGCCCATTATTTACACAGTAGTATCAAATAGGATTTACTAGCAGAGTCACAGGAAATGAATTCTTGTGTGAAGGTATAGAGGAGATAAAACTATCACTAGTGATCTGATTGCTATTTTGATTCTATTACAGGGACGGGGAGAAATCAGGAGTCACTCTAGTCCTTAACTGAAGCTTCATGCTGAATCAAATTTCCAGTGGGTGCTAATGAATGTGCCCAGGCTGTTCTAAAGAAGCTGGTGAGCAGAAAGTCCCAAGTGTTCCTCTCTTACTTTCTGCTCCTCTGCCCTCCCTATCAGCTCCTTATGTGTGCTGGGTGATGAGAACCCTAGAGAGCAGAGGCCTTTTTCCCGTCATTTATGCCTTATGCAATCCAGAACCAATTCTCTCTTCCAGGAAGGCTGACAGGCCCTAGGAGAGACATCTATATTGAGAGTGGGTGGAGATTTTTCTGTGACCCTTGTTCTTTCCCAAACAGTGATGAACACTGTTGGAGATCAGGAGAGAACCTATGCTCTGTGCTTGGACACTCATGGCTGAGTCAGAAAATGGGGGTGTTTCAGGGGGAATATCTTCACTGGGAGTAAGAACCTGCCAGATTTTGCTGTTGCCTCTCTTAATCATCTGTTTTAAAAAACAAATCAAAACAAAACCTTAAGAGCTGAAGCACAGCAGTGAGGGTACTTGCCTCTACTTGGCGGACCCGGGTTCCATCCCAGCAGCCCATATGGTCCCCCAAGCCTGCCAGGAATGATTCCTGAGTGTGGCCAAAACCTGGGAAAAAGTTGACTTTTTTTTCTCCTTTTGCAGACTAAAGGGGAAATGTCCACAGAGGCACAGTATTTATTCCTGCCAGAAGAGGGAGCCAGCCTCCTGGGATCCCTCAGTGCTCTCTGAGCACAGAAAGTATAAGGTTTTTGGGGGCTACATCTGACAGAGCTCAGGGATCACTCCTGGCAATCTTGGGGATCATATATGGTGCTGGGGATCAAAGCTAGGTCAGTGCCCTTCTGCTATACTATTTCAAAAAATGGTGACGGAAAAGGGTTTCCCAGATCAAAGTGGAAAAGTGAGTCTGTCATCCAAAGAAACAATGCTGACATGGCTCTTATATATGCCACATGTTAGTCTAACTTTTCTAGGCTGTAATTCCTAACAGTTGAAGTTTAGTATACCTAGAGCTCCCATGCCAGTACCTCGTACAGCTGCAGGCAGATGGCATCGATGAAGCCAACTTGCATGCTGGGAATCTTGTTCTTCTTCTCCCTATTCATCAGGTCCTGGCAATGCAAAGATAGTCACAACAAGATCTGTATACTGAGAAATCAGTGCTGGTGGGCTGGCTAGGAGAGGTAGTTAATGGGGCCCTGGTCCCCCTGCATTCACCATGGACGTGTGAGGGACACAGCTGTGGCTTATATACCACCAGTAGTGTGGGAGAGGACAGCGCCTATGACAGTCTTGTTCATAGAGTAAGGACTGGGATATGAGTACTATGCAGTGGGGGGTTGAACCGACCGAGACATTACAAGAGACTAAACACTTGTAAAACACCAGTTTTATGATGATGAGGACAGACAGGACGCATGAGCTCACAGGCAACAGCAGGAAAAGACAGAAATGCAGGCATCTCTCCAGCACTGCTTCTAATGGTGGACAGAGCAGAACTGGAAATAGGATAATGACCATTCTGCCCAGTGATCATTGAGGAATCTATCTAGAAAAGCATCTGTTAAACTGAAAAAATGTATGTAAAGGGGAAAACATTTAAAAGCTACATTGCTTTTGTTCATTTTTTGAGGGGTAATTAACATATATAATTCTAATAAGTTTTTTGTTTGTTTGTTTTGGTGTTTCGGGCCACACCCGTTTGATGCTCAGGGATTATTCCTGGCTAAGCGCTCAGAAATTGCCCCTGGCTTGGGGGGACCATATGGGATGCCGGGGGATCGAACCGTGGTCCTTTCCTTGGCTAATGCTTGCAAGGCAGACACCTTACCTCTAGCGCCACCTCGCCGGCCCCTCTAATAAGTTTTTGTTTATGTTTTTTTTTTGGGGGGGGGGCCACACCCGGTGTTGCTCAGGGGTTACTCCTGGCTGTCTGCTCAGAAATAGCTCCTGGCAGGCACGGGGGACCATACGGGACACCGGGATTCGAATCAACCACCTTAGGTCCTGGGTGGGCTGCTTGCAAGGCAAACGCCGCTGTGCTATCTCTCCGGGCCCTCTAATAAGTTTTTTAAGATGTGAAGCTGGGTCCGAGCACATGCAAAAAAGCTGCCAGCAGCAGGGGCCACACTTACCGCAGGCTCGATGTTGAGCTCCTTCCTCTCCTTGTCTCCCTGGTCAAAAAATTCAGTGGCAACAAGTTCTGCAATCTGAAATAAAGAACAGACAGGGCTCGGCCAGTTCAAAGTGACATTCAAAGCATATCACTGGAAGACAAGAAAGTCCGTGTGAAGAGAAGCTATTCACCACATCAACATTAGAAGGAGGCAGGGATGAGTAACAGAAATTACATTTTGGCTACTTTAAGTACTTATCGCATAGTGAAGGCTAGAATCTGTCATGTAGGGAAAAATTAATGCTATTTCGGAAGTGTTATGGAGAAAAGTCCCAGGTGCCATCTGCATGACCTGGAAGGAGGCACACCAGAAACAGCTTCAATTAAGTCCTTGTCCAGTGGCCAATGAGCCTGGATCCATCTACCAGATCCTCTCTCTGCTAAACCTTCGTCTTTACAATCTGGGTGGTGGCTGCGCTTACTGCTTGTTTCTCTGTCACTTTTGCATTGTTGAAACCTGCTGCTCCAGTCCCTGTAATGTCATTTAAATGCAGCTCTGAGATTGCTTTATGAGTATCACCCATCAAACGGACACTCACCACTAAGAACCTTGCTTAGAGTCAAGTTTCTGTATTCATGCCACTTGGAGGGGAATGTGGTTATGCGATCCAAATTAGCTTTAAATTTATAATAATAATAATAATAATAATAATAATAATAATAATAATAATAATGTAGAGGGATAAAGAGATAGCACAGAGGGTTAGTTGGATCGTAAGTGCCCCATCTGGTATCTTTCACATCACCAGGAGTGACCTAGCTCAAAAAAATACAGAAAACAACAATAAACAAAATGATGAACATAGTTTGAAGTTAAGTCTATGAAGTAAAGATGCTCAAATACCTTTAACTTCAGAATTTACACCTACTCCTTTTTCCTTAGAGAAAATCACAAATTATTTGTGATTTTATTTTCCTAGTTCTTAAAATTATATATTTATATAATATTATATATTCCATTTTATATCATGTTAAAGAAATGCTAGTGCGTGATATATATTATTTTCTACCTTCTGCCACTCCACACTCAAGCTAGATCTTGGTAATCTTTCTTATATAGACATTCCTCTGCTTATGGGGATGCAGTGTAAGACCTGAACAGCGTGGAGAGGCCAATATGTGTTGATCAGAAAATAAAAGGAGTTTTAGGTGGCCCTTGGCCTACTCTGGCAGTTTTAATTACCAAGATGGACTTGGTAGAACCTCGAGTCTCCTCCTACGAGTCACCAGAGGCCCCGGCTGTGTCCACGCCACCCCTTCCAGACCAAAGTGCGAGGTTGCCGTAGGACTCTTCATGCTACACCTACACTCCTTACCCGCTGCTGGATGGGCCATGGCTTCGTGATGGCAGAAAGGTCGCAAGCGGTCATCAGCATGGCCCTGTGAGGGGAGAAGCAGCCGCACTGAGCTCAGGTGTGCCAGTCTTGGAAGATGAAGCAGGAGGGGGGGGGGGCGCAGCATGGCAGATGTGACCCCGTCATTCACTGCACCCTGAGCTGCCTCCTGGAACTCCAGACTGGCACTGGAGGTCTGGGCACAAGCGGGGCTGCCACTCCTTGTCCTTTGGCTTTCCCTTCTTTGTGTCTGGTGATGAGACATTCATTTCTGGTTACAGGCCACCCTTCTGGCTAGTTTAGGGGACTCCTATTGTCAGCCAGCCTGAAAAGCACCTCCGGCTTATTAAACACAGCTGCCACACACAGAGAGATGTAAACAGGCACCCCAGTTCTCCTGGGCTGGGGAGCCAGTGAATGTCCTGCAGAGCCCTGGAGTCTATAATGTGAGACTTCAGAACACAGGGGTGCTTCTCCATGAAAAAACCCTGTAGCACCATTTGTTCCATGTTTGCACGCCTTGTCCAAGTGTCTGCTATTTCCTCTATTTCCTTCTCTAGTTGTTCTAAAGGCATTCATGCCACCCAGATAAATGCAAAGTTAGGACTGGGTTAAGGTCCAACGACAACCTCAAGAACATTTTCCAAAGCTGGTGCTGCCATCTAGGAAAGGTTACTATGCTGTTCTGGAAGTTGGGCCATGCTGGGCATGCTCAGGAGGCCAGTTCATTTGTGTGTGTGTGTGTGTGTGTGTGTGTGTGTGTGTGTGTGTGTGTGTGTGTGTGTGTGTGTGTGTTGTGTTTGTTTTTTTATTTTTGGGTCACACCCAGTGGTGCTCAGGGGTTATTCCTGGATCTGCATTCAGAATTTGCTCCTGGCAGGGCAGGAGCGATAGCGCAGCGGTAGAGACTATGCCTTGCACGTGGTCGACCCAGGACGGACCTGGGTTCGATCCCCCGCGTCCCATATGGTCCCCTGAGCCAGGAGCAATTTCTGAGCTCATAGCCAGGAGTAACCCCTACGCATCACCTGGTATGGCCCAAAAACCAAAAAAAAAAAAAAGAAATTGCTTCTGGCAGGCTCGGGGGATCATATGGGATGCTTGGATTCAAACCACCACCCATCCTGGATCAGCTGCATACAAGGTAAACACCCTACTTTTGTGTTACATCTTTGGTCTAGGGGTCCAGTTCTGACTCGTCCTGGGGAACCATCAGATCTGGGGCCCCTTCACCCCATCCTCCACCTCTGGTCAATCTGTGTAGCTCAGTGTCTGACCACACTGGTGCTCAGAGAACAGCTATCCTTGTTTACATCCGCTTCCATGAAGGGTTTTAGTGACACGTGTGACACAGCTGCCTCCCCAAAGAGGGGACCAAGCCTGGCTAAACCCCAAGCAATGTGGGTTGTCTGGGATGACCCCAAGACCTGGACGAACAGGGCCTTGGAGGCAACGAGGGCCACCGGCACATGGGGCTTGCCTTCCTGGCGCTTTCTTTAATTGGTCACATTCTGGTCAGATAATAGTGGGAGAAACAGCTCAGTGAGGAGCAGAAACACCTCTGGGAAGGCTCTGATTCGACTTCTGCAATGGTCTGTGCTCTGCCCTCAGCTCTGTTATTTGGGTAAAGAATAAGGGAATCTCAGGGCTGGTGAGATAGCATGGAGGTAAGGCATTTGCCTTTCATGCAGAAGGACGATGGTTCGAATCCCGGCATCCCATATGGTCCCCCATGCCTGCCAGGAGTGATTTCTGAGCATGGAGCCAGGAGTGACCCCTGAGTGCTGCCGGGTGTGACCCCCCCCCAAAAAAAAAAGGGAATCTAGTAGGCTGGCATGGATGCCCCTCTAACTCCTCCTAAACTGGAGGGGGAAATTACTCATTTGAACTCACAACTCCATGTTTTTTTTCAAGAAAATATCCCTATTAGCCTCTTATAGAAAACCCTAGATAATCCTGACAGCCTCCCAGATCACACAGGAACACAGGACTGCAATGAAGTCTGATGGTGGTAACAAAACTTCAGCTTCAAGGGAAATGGATCTACTCACAGAAACAACTCCTTTTGATGAGGATCTTCCAGATTAAATTGTTTTTTTCTTATAAGCTCAAAAAATTCTCCTCGCCGCCTTGAAAATAAAGGGCAAAGAAGGTAATTAATTAGTTACAATCTTCAGAATGTTATAATAGCAATATTGGGTTGAATGTGATTTTAAGAATATGACACAAGGAGACAAAAAAACTGACGTCAGTGATTTAGTGAAATTTCTGTGTGTGTGGGAGGTGTTCAGGGGTTACTTCTGGCAGGCTCAATAGACCATATGAGGTGCTAGGGATAGAACCCAAGTTGACCTCATGCAAGGCAAATGCCTAACCACTGTACTATCTCTCTGGCCCCTGTTTCTAATTGCTTTCACCAACAGAAGAAAATAAGTGCAGCCCTTTGATGGGTACTGAGAGGATGACAAATTCTGTGTGTGAAGGAGGCATTGGTAATGTGCTCCATGCTTCCAAGCAGCATCTGCGACGTGACTGTCCCCTCCACAGCTCCATCCCGTGATCAGGGACAGAAGCTGCGTCTGCATCAAACTCACTTGATGTACAGGGCGAGGTCGGTGGCTAGGATGGCCTGCTTGATGATTCTCAGCGTGGTCTTATACTCATCGATGGATAGGCCACTTAGAATCTGGTTGCCCTTCAGAGAAAGCAGAAGCTGCGTCAGTGACTCAAGGAGTAGCTGCCTCCTACACTGTGGGTGGCTCAGATCTCATTCGGCACCAATGGCACCACTCTAGTTATCTGAATTCGTTTCTTGAACTGGGGATCACGGCTCCCAGAGTATCTAAGATTTCACTGAAAATTAAATTAAATTAAATTTCTGGGGGCTTGAGTGATAGTACAGAGGGTATGGCATTTGCCTTGCATGCAGCTGACCCAGGTTCGGTCCCCAGCATCCCTTATGGTCCCCCAAGCAGTGCCAGGAATAACCTCTGAGCATTGCTAGGTGTAGTCCCAATACAAAAACAAAATCAAATGAAAATAAATTTCTGGGCTACAGCAATAGGACAGTGGGATAAAGCACTTGCCTTAGTTCATCTGACCTGGATTCAATCCCTGGCACCCCAGATGGCTCTGTACTCAGAAATTACTCATGGTGAGTTCAAGGGACTAAGAGAAAACCCTGAGCATCACCTGGTGTGGCCCAAAAGCCAAACAAAAAGGTAAAAAAAAGTTTCAAAAAACTTAAAATCAGTACATGTTGGATTTGAGGACGTGGAGCTGCTTAAGAATTCCTTGGGTGAGACTGGAGAGATGGGCCCAACGTCTGAGCACCTGCTTCACATTTGGAAGTCCCGATTTCATCATCATAGTCGTACAGAGCACAGAGCTGAGATTAGCCCCCCAGCACTCTAGGGTATGTGACACCTCCTTTCCCCCCAAACCCAACAATTTCTTGAGCAAAAAGGGAGACTGGAAACAAGTCTGTGAGTTCTGGTACAGAGCAGGGATGCAGCGAAAAGTGGCAATGTCTGTGCCCTGCCTGCTATACCGAAGAAGGACTAAAGCCTGCTTGAGACCCTTGGCTCATGGACTTCAAAAGGATTTGATTCCTAGATAGCTCACATGCCCAGCTTGACCCAGCATGGCCCTGCTCGTCCACAACGCCATCCTCTGGAGCTCACCGGGCTGTTGAGGATCATGAGACACTGGTCGAAGTGGTGGTGTTCCATGATGGAGTGGCAGTAGAGCTGGGCCAGTGGGTGCTCACTTCTGCAAGATGCGGAAGGGAGGGAGGGATGGAAAGGGAAGTAAGGAGAGAAAGAGCAGGAGAGAGCAGGGGGGAGAGAGTGAGAACAAGTGAGTGCTGGGGCTTTTCCTACCACCACAGGCATCCATAAAAGCTTTATTGGCCACTTAAGAGACCTGCACCACTAAAGCAAACCATCCATTTGCTAAAGTGTAAGGGTGTCCCAGGGAAATAAAAGAGAAAGACTTAAACTGTTTCTGGAAGAGCAGCAAGATGGCTGCCAGGCGGAGCAGAATGATGCTGCCAACTTGAATACTGGTGACATTGGCAGAAAGCAAAAACTCTAAACACTAACTTCCTTCACTTCTTCCTTCCTTCTTTGCTCCCTCCCCTCCCCTCCTTCCCTCCTAACTTTCCTTTTCTTTCTTCCCCTACCTCCTTTCCAGGCCTCTATGAACTGCTTTGATTGAGAGAGCATGTCTGATGAGGCCCTGGCCCTCCACACCTCTCCAGGCCTAGGCTTTATAAGCGGATGTCGCTACCTCCTGTGGTCCTTACCCATGCCCCAGAGTCTCCCATCAGAAAGAGCCCTAAGATGGGGTAATAAGGCCACCATGACAAGGAGCAGCACCCACTCCCTAGAAAATCCCCAGTTTCTCCTCAAAATTTCAGGGACGTGGGGAGAAATAAAAAATCCTTGAGGTGTCTTTCATTTGTTGTCTGTTATTCCTACTTGATAGCTGCCTGCTCTGGGCTATGTGACCAAAACTGCCATCGAGAATGTTTCCCCAGGTCATTCTTTTTTTGGAAAATATTTTTCCCAGATGTTTTCTCTGGTAATTATTTAAAAACAAACAAACAAAAAACAGGGGCCAGAGTGATACTGTAGTAGTAGGGTGTTTGACTTGCAAGCAGCTGACCCAGGATGAACCTCGGTTTGATCCCCGGCATCCCATATGGTCCCCCAAGCCAGGAGAGATTTCTGAGCACAGAGCCAACAGTAAACCGTGAGTGTCAGCAGGTGTCGCCCAAAAACCAAAAAAACAACAAACCCAAAAAGAAAATAAATAGCTCAGTCTGTTGTTTTGTTTGTTTGTTTTTTCTTGACTTCATAGCAGGGCAATGTGGGTGCTGAGAATATCTGCCAAGCAGCATCTGTGTCTCCAATGGGCTGCTCAGGGCTTGGAGAGGGACAAAGTGGATCACAAATGCCAACCTGGCTCCTCCACATCCTCCTCTAAACCCAGTGGTGGCAGCACATAACCCAACACAACACTAGCACCAGGATGGCCACTATCACAAGCATAGGCCATACTCTACTCTGCAAGGCCAATTCCTGGTTATAATTATTCCCTGGTCCATATGAAGCCTAGAGCCAGGCATAGGGAACAAGGATGAGTCACCAGGCAGCTCTAAGGCATGAGATGCTTACGGCAGGAACAGCCATCTTCGACCCTCCATAGTGATTCCACTACCTTTTCCCATGGAGGTCAGCAGAGGAGGTGGCCACTCTATTGCTCTAGTGTTGGCAGGGGAAGTTTCTGTTTATTTAGGTAGAGGGAATGTATTTGGTCACATGCAGAATTCCCTCCAGATGGTGGTCAGACATTTGGGATGTCTTAAAGGATAGAGGGATAGAGTTGTGGGGTGAATCACTTGCATCCTTGAAAATTGCTCAGTGGAACAAGACCAGTTGTGGCTAAAACTGGGCTCTGCCACTAACTACACTGCTGCCAGGAAAGGAGAATATTGCAGGAATTCAATAAGATCTGATGAGTGATGCCACCTTTAGCATGGCCTTGTCACTGTCCTGGTCCTGCACAAACTCGCAAGGAAACCTGAAACATTTGCCCAAAGAGTCAAAATTGGTCTCAAAGCTGCTTTTGATGAGGGAAGACCCGGGACAAGCATTTGCTGAGGAGTATCCGCCAGTGCTCAACTGCCTGTCATCATTTAAACCTTGGGCTTAACCCTTTGTAAAATGAGGAACATCGGTTCTACCTTACAGAGTAGGAAATGGAGCTTCAGGAGATGAGGTAAGTCCCTCCCTGCCAAAGCTTCCCCGAGAACTCTGTGGCACAGGGAGCGATGGAAGCCAAATATTGCTGCAGGAAGATCAGGGAGATGTGGGTTCCCTGGTAACTTCCCCCGTCTCCCCCTTCCCAATCTGGACGCCCGGGCCTCTGCCCACTGTGTGCTTGCAAGGTAAAGCCACCAGGTGGCGCAATATCAAAAAGATCTTTACCCTTCCAATGTGAAATTCCCCCCCTTCTCTTCCAGTTTCAAACAGTTTTCCAATGAACTTTCTAAGTTGAGTCCATTAATGCACAACTTTTGGTAATTACTAAATGAAATGAAGATTCACAGCATCAATTTTTTTTGATGTTCTGGTGGTCATTTCCAGCAGTTATTTGGGGGACTGTGCAGTGTTGGGGATTGAGCCCAGGCTTCCAGCAAGCAAAGCCTATATTCCAGTCCCTAGCCATCTCTCTGACAACTCTGCATTTATACAATTTCAAAAACCCTGCCCCCCTAACCCGCATTGCCCTTCCATTGTCTTTTCTCGTTTTGTTCCATAAAACCAGAGTGATTCACTTCGGGGCCCATGACCCAATGACATGTGGCACTGTCACATGCTGTCCTGTGTGGTTTTGCCTGAAAGGAAGCACTGTCAGCTTCAGCTGAGGGAAGCACCTTACCTCTGTATGTATGAATTGTTCACCCCACGGTGGTCCAGGTCGTGGCTCAGGGCCGCAATTAGCAAAGCGAGGATCTCTAGGTCAGTGAGCTTGTTCTGCAAGGCCCCAGGCATGGGAAGACAAAGGAGATACCTTGGTGAAAGGGTTCTCCTTTACTGGAACAGAGGATCCTCCCTGAGTCCTGGCCTGTGAGTACCCAGGTATACTCTGTCATTCAATATGAGATCATCAACCACTGTCACTTGGCGGTGGGCACTCATGAATTGCCTTCCATGACCAAAATGCATCAATGCCATTGAGTGACAACCCATATAAGAAATGATGGAGGAGCTAGAGCAATAGTGCCAATGGGAGGGTGCTTGCCTTGCATGGTAGTGACCAAGGTTCGATCCCTGGCATCCCCGAGCCCTCTAGGAGTGATTCCAAAACCAAATACAAATAAATAAATATAATGGTGGAAGGAAGCAGACATGAGTGGAAGAAGAGGTGTCAGAATATATTGTGTGAAAATATCACTAACAATGTTGTAGCCCACAGGGCTTCACATAAAATTTAAGTGACATAAAGCAAAAGTAAATAAAAATCAAGAGTTCACACAGTGATAGCTCACTCTGAGCTCCTGTGGATAACGCTGCCATGGGGGCACAGGCAAGGAAGAGTATGGGGTGTGGATCCCTCTGGAGAGAATAATTCTCTTAGAACCAGAGTCTTGGGTTCTACTCCCAGAACTGCAGAGGTTTCCCCAGGTCACAACAGGAGTATCCCAGAAAGCAAACAGAATACAAGGCCAGAGAGACAGTGGAGTGGGGAGGTGTTTGCCTTGTACAGTCACCCCATTTCACCCCTGTGACCATATTTGGGCTCCCTACAGATAGACCTGAGCACTATCAGGTGTGGCCATTCCTGCCCCCAATAAAATAATAGTATAAAAGTAGAATCCAACCATAGGTTAGACTGGAACAGCTGCCACCTGGGCTTGTCACCGTTCCCCTCGTAAGCCCTAGTAAGGAAATGAGAGCTGTGTGTCCAGAGGAAGATGGCATGGGACTCACAAAGCCTGCATAATCTGGAGGAATTAACTGAGGGCCAGAGAAATTAGACACTTCTATTGCTGCAGTTCTCTGAAGAAAGTCTGCAATTAATTGCCCAAAGACTATTTAAGGTTAACCTAGAGTTATTTTAAATATTTTTAAAAATAGGGCCATGGAGATGGCTCAAAGGGTTGGAGCTGGAGTTGGAGAATAGTACAGTGGGGAGAGCATTTGCCTTGCATATAGCTGACCTGGGTTTGATACCCAGTATGCCATATAGTTCTCTGAGCATGGCCAGGAGTGATTCCTGAATGTAGAGCTCTGAGCACTGCTGGGTGTGACCCAAAAATCAATCAATAAATAAAAAGTAGAAGGTCTGTGTTCTGATATGAATGATCACTGAGCTGCCACCATCAAACACTGGTAGTTGTGGTTCAAAAAAAAAAAAAATCAAAGAATGAAAAGTTTTAATGTGTTATAACTGAAACCCTGAAACAAATGAGTATTTTGCCATTTCAGTCTCCAGTAAGTGGCACTAAATATTATGCAATCATCATTAGAGCACAAGGGGGGAGGAACCTGAAAGAATATGCTGTAACTTTTACTAACCAAACAACAAAACACCTGAAACAAATAAACACACAAATGGCTGAAGGGCTGACCTGGATCTTGCCGGCCTTAAGCGCAGCAAACATGCACTGCGCGGTGTTGAAGGCGTGCCTCCAGTTGTGGTAGGCCACGTGCTTCCGGTAATTCTTCTTGACGCTTAAAATCCACCTGCAAAGAACCTTTGGGAAATAAAGCATGTCGGTGACAACTCCTTGACGAGGCATTCTCTTCTCAGCCTCGCCTCCTGGAAAATAGCAGGATGATTTCCACCTCCATGAGTCATGAGAACGACACCACATGGCTGGACCCCAGCACCCAGGTTGGCACAAGAATCATTTTCCCTTGTCCTGGCCAAGCCCTTTCCATAAGACTGTGCCTCCTAAAAATATGCCTCCTCTCAGCACTGGGAAGGAACTAGAGATGCTCTCGAATGAGGTCATCAGCAAGCAAACAGGAGAACTGGGCTTCATATTTAAGACTTGTGGTTCCAAGCAAGGCTCAGAATATATAGAATGTGAATAAATATTGGAAGATGAGTCCAAATACTGACAACAGAGAGAAGGGTGAAAGGTGAAATAATCCCATGAAATCCAACTTGAGAGCAGAACCAGCACACACCCATGCACCTATGTGCAGGGTGGGATGTTCGCACACATATGCACAAGGCCTTGCACATGCCTGCGGAAATAAAAGCTAATAGCCATCAGAGCTCTGCCTCTAGCCCATGATCCTGCCTCCTGATCATTGACTCTTCCACCCTAAGACAAGTTCTTCATTTGTGAAACAGTACAAGGGCCAAGATTCCTTCTTGAAATAAGTGCCTGATGCAACAACTCTCAACCTACTTCTCACGAGAGTGTCAGGACTGTCCTGCCAAATGTTCCCAGAGCAGGCACTACAGAGCTGCTCTTGGTTTTCAGCAGGAGTTCAGGCAAGAACCGGACCGTGGGAGCCAAGTCAAGTTCTCCACTGGTGCTGCCTCAGCAGTCAGTCCTGCTCCAAACGCCAAGGCCTGAAACAGCTGGAAGGGCTTGACCAGGCTCATGTTGGAGTGAATGCCCATTTTAGGAATTAATGGGACTCAAAGTTGGGGAGGCCCTGAAGGTAGTTTAAATTTCCAGACCCAAGGAAAAGAGATATTCCACTAACCAAAAAACAAACGAACAAAAAAATAAAACAAGATCTTTCCAAGGCAAATGACTGAATTTTCTTTCTCCAACAATCCCCTGGCTGTCCCTCACTGCTGATTGCCATATCAGAAATATCCCAAGAAACAGCTGCACTGCCAGCTTGGTATGGGAAGATGCTGTGAAGTCTTGTTATTTTCAGAGAGGCGAATAAGTTGGCGAATAAGGCTAAAACCAGTTTTTACCATCACCTCGCTCTCTCAGTTTGGGGGATGCCCTCCACATCCAGGCCCATCCTTGTTGTTGCCACCTCTGCTACTTCCGGCTGCACCAGCCTCCCAGCTCCCCAACGCTTTCAGGGGAAGCCAAGGAGCCTTCGGGTCTGGACCATTTGCTTCTCAGTGCCTCCCCCATCCTCCTCCAGACACTGTCATGGGCTCAACCAGGAGATAAGTCACCTGCAATTTCTGTTGCCCTGCACTGCACCCTTCCTTTCTCCATATGCTGACATACACTCATATATGTTCACATATATACATTCACAAAGATACATACATATACTCAATACTCATACACACATGTATTGACACACGTTCATACATGTATACACATACATGCGAACACATATACATCGATGTACATTTCACATTCATACAATCTCTCTCTGAAACACATACACCCACGCTCATGTTCTCCCCTCCTCTGACACAGCCGTGCCTACCTCATGCTTCATCTGGAAGTTCTGCACCAGGTTGAGGTCGGTGAACATGCGGATGGTGCACAGAGCGGTGTCCAGGTCTGACAGCTCGAAGTCGCTAAAGGTGAAGTCGGTGATTCTCAGGGTCTGTGCTGAGGGCACCACAGCGGCCTGGGGTCAGGGGGAGGAGGTGAAGTGAAACCGGTGTGGGCAGCAGTGAAACCCCCATGGACTATGTTCCCACTTGGCTGCCAGAACAGCACGCGTCACTTCCCTGACCTAGCAAATGTTGGTAGTGCAGGAACCAGCCCTTTTAGGGGGCCCATAGGGGGCAGAGTGGGCAATGGGTATGATTCAGGGGCTGTTGTGGGTGCGTGGCAGAGGTCTGAGAATTAATCTGGAAGTAGCTCTCAGGCTCTGGGCTGTGGCCTGACACCACCAACTTCTGGCTGCACCTTCTGCACATCCACCATGTTCCTGCCCACACTGGCGACTGGGGTCCAAGTATTTGACACAGTCCTCGGCAGCCTGAGAAAGAGGGCGCGCGACTCTATTTTCCAGCTCAGAAACTTAAACACTAGAGGTTCTTTTCCTGCTGCTTCTCCAGATGAGCCCCCTCCAAACTTCTACCCTATTCCAGTGTGGACACACTTTTGCAGCCCCCAACCTGTGCCCAGGACACACACTCAGTGACTCAGATTCAGGGCTGGGAGCAGATCCTGGGTGGCCTGAACTGGTTTTTGGGACTTACCTGGGTGTTGCCTTTATTTATTTGGGGGTTGAGAAATCTTTTTCCCTGGAGTTCAACACTCATGAAAGAACTAATTTCCCAGTGTTGAATAAGGGGCTGAGAGAAGATTCCACATGCTCAGAATAAAGCCACTTGCACCCACCTCCCCCGTTAGAGGGATTGCAGCCTGCTTCCAATGGGATCTCCCACTCCCCAAGTACAGGTGGGAAGGACCCATCTTTTAACTCAAAGCAGCCAACAACTGCTTCTGCCCCTACCCAGCACTAGGCACTAGCCAGAGAACAGACATTTCTCCCAGGGATAACTTTACTCTTACAATGAGAAATTTTCTCTCTTCCCTCACTACTGCTTCAAAAAGCTCTGGGACAGATGCAACCATTTTGGAAAACAAAAACTCCACACTACACTGACACTGAGCACTGCTGCGTGTGACCCAAAACCAAAAACAAACAAACAAAAAAAGAAGCTGAAGGTTCAGGAAAACATCAAAGCAGGAGACTAAAGTCTTGATTCAATCCCCAGCACCACACGGTTCTCCCTTTCCAATAGGAGCTAAACCCCAGCACAAGTAACCCCAGAGTACAATTGGGCATGACCCAGAAATAGAAAGAGAAATTGACTAACAAGGACAGGCAAATGATCAAAAGGGATGCTTGATAACAGGCCTAAAGAGTCACTGTGGCTGGATAAGGCAGATTAAGTCTTTCTCCTCATGTATCCATGTGACATGGGTAGCTATGACAGTGAAGTCAGTCCATGTGGAACAACAGGGTGGCACCGAGAGGCTCAGAGAAATGGGTCAGGAGGCGGAGGGACTTCCTGTCTCAAAAGTGAGGAACTAGAGCAACCAAATGGGCAAACACCACAAAAATAGTTCAATGCCCTGAGGGGGGAGGCAGGAGTGAGAGAGGGAGGGTGGTTTGACAGGTGTGGGAATGGTGCACACAGAGGGGACTGGGACCTGCTGGGAAATGGGACAAACTTGCTGACAAGGCCAGGGACTGTGTGCTGGTAGAAGAGGGAGGTGCTGGAGATGTTTGATCCTCTGTGTGTTTTCTGTACTGTCAAACCAGGAAATTTGTTACCTCTGTTTCTTTCTTTCTAGCTCCAGCAGTCATTTTAAGGGAAAAAAATAAAAAAAGAAAGTGAAGTTTGGCTGCGGTGAGAGAGTTGGAGTTATTTCATGCTAGGGAACAGCTATCTAAGAATCTGGAATTTTCCAGAATCTTACTGATTCCATCATTCAAAAAACTATATCCACCAAGGTCTTAAATAATTACTGAAAGGTAAGGAGGAGGATGAAGTGACTCAAGAGCAGCCTGGCTGAGATGACAGACATAATTACAGTAGTTTATTTTGATCTTTGTTTTTAATTTGGGACTATACCTGGGTGCACAGGGCTCATTCTTGCCTCTGTGTTCAGGCATCACTCTTGGTGAGGCTCAGGGAACCACATGTGCTACTGAGGTTCAAACCTGGGTTGGCTGTGTGTGAGGCCATCACCTTAAAATCTTTCTGGCCCCATTACAGAGTTACTAAAGTACCACAAAAGATCCCTAGAAAACTCAAGTACACAGTAAATGGCCCCTATTAGCTGTGGCTGATGACACATGTCATCTCATCAGACTCCTGACAAGGATTTCAGCATCAGCTCCTGGCTCTCTGGCCTTCAGACTCAGTCCAGGAGTGGTGGGGTGCTCAGTTCTCACACCTGAGCTAACAGCTTCATTAGAAATGATATATTTTATATACAGCTCCAGGATCCTGATTCTGTTTCTCTGGAAAACCTTGACTAACACAGGTATCTATCTTCCTTGAGCTTTTTTCAGAACTTAAGGAAAATAACAGTGATTTGTTCTCTATGTGGTCCCTTTATACAAGTGTGTAAGATACTTTATTGCTTGCTCAATAAAGAAACTTTTGGGAGTGTGCTGGGGAGAAGTTTTGGGTCATACTCACTAGTGCTGTGGGGTCAGCCACATGCATGGTGAGTGCTTTATTATTATTATTTTTGTTCTGGCCTACACCCAGCAGCACTTGGTGGTGGTGGGGTATTCCTGGCTCTGTGCTCAGAAATCACTCCTGGTAGGCTCGGGGGACAATTTGGGATGCTGAGGATCGAATGTGGGTTGGTCCCGGGTCTCTGGCGTAAGAGAAATGCCCTACCCGCTGTGCTATTGCTCCGGGCCCAAGGTAAATGCTTTAACCCTTACATACTATGTCTCTGACCCAGAAAAAAAATTTTATCTGATAAGACCATTCTGAAGTGTAGAGTCTCCTGGAACCTCAGAAAACTGAAATTTGTGGGATACAGGACACTTGGATAAGGCAAATAAAATGGCCACTTGAGTATTATGGTGAGTGGCTGCCTCACAAAAGGGCTTTAAATTTAGCCCATGGTCAAGTGTCCAGTAACCTCAAAAGAAAATAAAGACGCGGCAACACAATTTGCTCCCCTATGCAATCCTTGAGCAGAAAAGGCAGCTCTGCTACTGGGGTGAGTCGAGTTCTGCCTCAGGTTTGGAACACAGATCTCAGGAACCAAGGAACAATTCCAGAAACAACTCCTAAGTGCCCACAGTGGAGAAAGGCTCCTTAGTCACAGTTACTCATTCAAGGGAGTCTCAGTAAAGAAAGGCAACAGCTCAATTAGGCTGCCCGTAAAATGTCAAATTCTTCCCCTAATTAGCATCAGCCTTTCCTCAGGGCATTTTGTTTCACTGCTCTGGGAGGCTCAGTCCATATAGAGTTGATCCATACAAAGACATTTCCTCAGTGAAGCTTTTTCTCTTGGGAAAGTTTTCAGTTTGGTCTGAAGATGGTTTCAATGAAAGGTGGTTGAGAAATGAGAAGATGCTTTTTTGATTTTGAGTATGGCTTCCTTTAACCTCAATTGACAGTGCCTTCTCTCAAAGCCACATCCAGTTCCACTCTTGGAAGACAACTCAATTTAGTACTGCAACTGTCAAACAATGCATATTAGCTGAGTTGACTGGAAGCTACTAGGAGAGCACCCAGTGAGAAGTTCTGAGCTTTTCCAGGTCCCCATCACTAACTCCATTATGAATGGGCAGCAAGGTGCCAGTCATCTGTCTGACCCAGGAACTCACATTAGCTTCTTTCCCATTTTCAATAGGCACCCAAAATATATTCTTAGAAAAACAAAAGCAGGTCAGAGAGATTGACAGTGGATAGGGTACTTGCCTTGCAGATAGCCAACCTGATCCATCGCATCTCAATATGGTCCACCAAGCACTGCTAGGAGTGATCCCTGAGTACAGTCAGGAGTAACCCCTGAGTACCACTGGGTGTGGCCACAAAACAATCCCCCCCTAAAGAAACAAAGCCAAACTAAACCCCATACAATTGGTTCACAAAACTGATAGAAATAATTTTTTTTCTATAAGAGCTTCCAAATGTGAATGAGAAAAAGGCGTACTCTACAAAGGTGGAATGTGTGTTCAAGTCCAGTTCAAGGGAGATTACTGCAAATTAAGACAGGAAAACATGCCAACTCATGGTATAATTGTAAAGTAAACTTCATGTTTTTTTGTTTTGTTTTGTTTTGATTTTGGTTTTTGGGCCACACCTGGTGACATTCAGGGGTTAATCTTGGCTATGCGCTCAGAAATCGTTCCTGGCTTGGGGGAACATATGGGACTCTGGGGGATTGAACCACAGTCCATCCTAGGTCAGTGCATGCAAGGCAAATGCCCTACCACTTGTGCCAATACATTGGGTAACTGCACGTATAAATTTTCATAGGAAGGTTTATAATTATGTCAAGATTACTACCATCTAGTGAAACTCATTGTAGTAAATCTTTAGACCTGACAAGGACAAATACACACTGAATTGTTAGGTCTAGAGTTAACATCAAATAAGCCCTAGAATGGTGTCCCCACTTGGAAGCTGAGATAATCGATAGTGCTAACTCACTAGGAAAGCCAGAGCAAAGCAGATTTGCTTATTAAAGAAACACAAAAGAATCAGCAGAATCTGTTAGGTCTTGCCACTTTGGAAAAAATACAGCTTTTTTGTTTTGTTTTGTTTTTTGGACCACACCTGGTGACGCTCAGGGGTTACTCCTGGCTATGTGCTCAGATATTGCCCCTGGCTTGGGGGGCCATATGGGATGTCGGGGGATCGGATTGCGGTCCATCCTAGGTTAGCGCATGCAAGGCAAACATCCTATCACCTGCGCCACAGCTCCAGCCCTAGAAAACAATACAGCTTAATGGTCTAAACCACTCTTTCTCAACTGAGAGTCCAGAATATTGCAAATGGGACACAGGCAAAAAATCACAGAAACAGGGGCAAAGGAAGGAACGGTGGGGGGGGGGGCATTGACAAGGACAAGGGAACTACCGAAAGGAAATGAGGTTGCGGGGGACCAAGTTGGAAAGGGTTGAGAAACAAGTAAGCCTTTTAGAACCTGCTCAAGCTTTCTTGTCTTGACCCATCCAACCTCTTCCGGACTTCAACTCTTCTGATTCTGGCCCTTTTTGCACTTTCCTACGCACTTCTTCCCTTATTTTAGAGATGCCCCAGCAGGCCGGAAGAGTGGTGAAAGCGGTAAGGTGTCTGCCATGCGCCTGCTAGCCTAGGACGAACTGCGGTTTGATACACTGGTGTCCAATATGGTCCACCATATTGCCAGGAGCAATTTCTGAGTGCATAGCCAGGAGTAACACCTGAGCATCACTGGATGCGCCCCCCCCCCCCAAAAAAAAAAGAGAGAGAGAGAAAGAGAGGGATGCCTCAGTCTCATGCTGTGTCCTCCACTTATGTGATTTTAATCCAGAACTCCCCTGAATATCCTGAGGATTCCTAAGGGCCTTATGACCCCAACTGAGAAATGCTGTCCACCAGGGACATGACAAAATGCTTGGCATAAGGCCCTTATTTTTGCTATAAGTAATATTAAGTGAAAACAACAACAACAAAATAATTACATTGAAAATAAAAGAGTTGGGGATGAGGCTGACTGGTAGAAAAAGTTTGGCTGCTTTTTCAAATTATTTGAGATTTGAGATGGGAATCAATAATTGGACAAAGACTGAAGTTTAGGAAATCACTGCATTAGGCAGAAGACACCTGTGTAGCCGCAGAGCATTTGTATGAGGCTGACCAACAAGAAGAGCTGAAATCCACTGCTGAATTTCAACCAACTTCAATGAAAAACTTGACCTACGAGCTAAGTAAGTCCACATTTCTCAATGCATCTGCCAGAAATCTCTTTCCCAAATGGAACAACAGATGGTTTGTAACAATACTGCAACAGAGCAATTTCCACTTTTCCTAACACATTTTTCTCTTGCTGAAATTCTACACGCAACTGAGAGAATAATTTTCACATTTTTCTGGAGGGAAAAAAAAAACAAACCCACAACCCACCCCAGACAAATACCAGTGGTTATTTCAAAGTGGAAATCAAAGTTTAACATATCACAATGATTTATCTTCATTATCTTTAGAGATTCTTCGACATGCTTGATTAACTCTCCCCTCATTTAAGAACCAATCACATCCCATAGTGGCTACGTCCGTGTGATCACTCTTGGCTTCGAATTTTTGTGCTTTGAGTTTAAAACTAGAGCCTCTCAAAGGAATAGCCAAACAGACCAACCAAAGCTGACACGAGGAATACCTAAAACTCACAATATAACCGCAAAACTATTTACTTCTTTAAATGCATTAATGAACACACAAAATAAATACAGACCATTCCACAAGAAGAAACTCCCACTGAAGTTTAATCTTTCAGGTGAAAATCGTCTCAATGACTCAGCTTCCAGCATAGGGATTCCACTTTGATTTAAATACTCACATACTAGTAGAACCCTCTCTTTGGTGTTGGGGGATCCGGCCCAGAACTTGGTCCATGAGAGGCCTGGTGCTCTCTCTCTACTGCTGAGTGGCAACCCAGTCCCTCTATGGGGTCTGACAATAAGAGCCAGACATTTCATTCCTGAGTCTTCATTTCTGGATCCTTCTCACTCCAGCCCTCTAGCAGGGAGCCTGCGTGCTGTTGAGGGGCTGCCTGGATTCAGTACTGGCTCCATCTCTAAGGTGGAATTCTTTCAGAATCAAACTAACTTCACTGTGCCTCTTTCATGAATTCTGAAGATGTGGGGAGTACCAGCGGACATGGCTTCCTCCTGGCCTCCCTGCTTCCTCCTCACTGAACACAAGAGCAGGAGCAGGAGGCCATCATGCTGCTTGTCACAAGAGCCCACACAGCAGCCTGTGTGGGAGATGCTTGTCAATCAGTCAGACAAGTGGGTTCATCAGAGCCAACCCAGAAGTTTCAACCCCAGCGAATGGAGCAAGGCCTGGAGCCTTGATGGCCCCAGGATGGGGCACACCTGGAGTGGCCCCTAGGTTGTGATCCCAGGTCCCGGTCTCTCTCCTCAAACTTTCTTGAGGGGATGCCAGCCTCTATTTACTGTTATGTCAGAATAATGGATAGTTATTATCTGAGAATTAGATACAAAGCAAGAAAATCTAAACCAATACTTCCATTGTGTGTGTGTGTGTGGGGGGGGCTTGGAGGAGGTTGCGTTTGAATAGATCTAAGAGGGTAGTGGGTGCCTTGAGTGCATTTGGGGGACCTTGTTTTTTCTGGACAGGGGCCACTGGGTCAAGTAAGCTTAAACTTTAAGATTTAAACTGGCCAAATTTCAATTTTCATTTTACAAAATGCCAGTGACAATGGCCTACCACAATCCACTTGGTCACACAGAAGAAAAACTTCAAGGCCACTGTGAGGATAGGAAGGGCTCCAGAAATACCCAGAAATGAGAATGTGATATGCCTCTTCCTTTCATTTGGACCCAGAAACATCTCACTATAGCTGAGACCACTTCTGGGTGCAGATTCATCTCAGTTCTATGTTCTTGGATTGATCTCACCCCAAGCCTTGCCCTTTTCTCTCAGGACTAGTTGGTAAGTTCCCAAATGAACCATGTTTCACCATTGAGCCCTTGCTGTCAGGACTACTTTCTACTCTCTATTGAACATAGAGCATTAATGAAAAGTCTTACTCATTGTCCCTGACCACCTACAGCAGGTTGGGACCAAACTGGGGGATGTGGAGGGTCACAGGCAGTGCTAAGGATCAAACCTAAGTTGGCCAGGTTTGAGGCAAATACCTTAAATCCTGTCTTTCTCTCCAGCCCCCAAAATATGGCATCTTCTTCTGTTATCAGAATACATGTGATTGTCACCAGAAGCCTAGTTTTCTTCCACTGCAATAAACTGAGTCCCTTGACCAATTTACCAGTTGTCTCTTGGTATCTCCCTGGTAGCCACCAGCAGGTTTAATCTCCCTCCCAAAAACTCATCACCATGGGGCTGTGTGGGCTCTGGAGAAGGCTGACCCTCTCCTTCTGGTCCCCATTTCCAGTCAGACTTTGTGTGAATTATAAGGTCACTTGGATTCCCTAGCCAGGATGGCTGTCCTTCCTGACACCACTGGGCAGCAAGGGCAACAAAGGAAAAAGCTCCCCCACCCCCTTTCTGGGATTCTCCTGACACTGAACTGCCATCCATGTTATCAGCTGAACACAAGATTGGAAGGCTAGTCCTGAAGGAAGAGGTCTAAGTGTGCTACCTTCCCATTCATCTAACAAATCCACCTCAATCATGGCCTAGAATCCAGCTCATTCCTTACCAACAAGCTTTCCTCAAGTATAGTGAGAATTCAAAAACTGACCTTACTTGAACCCAGTTTCAACTGCCACTCTAAAGCCACTCTTGGGGAGAAATGGAAACCAACCCTTAACTCACTGCAGTGTTCTGTCAGCACCAATACTATCAAACTTCTGTCATCACCTCATCCAAACCACCTTCTTTGAGCTCCCAAATACTGACAAATTCAACTTCAAACCAAAAAACAGCACAGCCCTTACTGCAGGAAATGTCAAAACCATTCAACATGTGAATTGCCAGCAGTAGTCACCATCCTCGGTGGCTTTACATGAGCAGTGCCTTTGGAGCTCTATAGGAAAGTAGTATTTTTGGGGTCACATCTAGTAATGTATAGGGTTATTCTTGGCTCTGTACTCTGGAAATCAATCCAAGCAGGCTTGAGGACCATATGGGATGTCGAGGATTAAACCCAGGTCAGCAGTTCACAAGGCAAATGTCTCCCCCACTTGGGCCCCAGGAATGCACTGATGAACTATTTCTCTGGGTGTTCATGAGCTGCAGCTGATTAACTGCTGCAGAGAAGCAGCGCTCCTAAGGAGACTTCAGCTCCATCTGCATGTGGCATGTCTGTGGCATGGCATCTCCCCAGGGCAGTGGGAAGGGACTGACTTACCGCCAGTGACTGGAGCTCCCTGGTCTCCTCCTCAGCTGCTGATGCATGGTAGGACAGAACCTGAGGCGAGAGGAAGGAATCAGGGTCACACTAACACGGAACACAATTCCACACCAGGGAGTCCACAAAAACTGTGGTAGGGAGACACCTCAGAATGGTCAATCTAGTTTACTGCCATCTTCAGCTTTCATGAGCAGAAGAGCCTAGATGTCCCTCATCATTACTTGTTTCAGAAATCAGACATGATATTCACCATGTTCTAAGAAAGCTCTTGATGCTTTTGATCTCTCATCACTGAGACAAGGAACCTATCAGGTATCACACACTGGTGGCTCCAAATGAGAAGGAAATTTGTTGTATTTATTTATTTTTTTTGGGGGGGTCACACCTGGCAGCGCTCAGGGGTTACCCCTGGCTCTATACTCAGAAATCGCTCCTGGCAGGCTCAGGGGACTATATGGGATGCTGGGATTCGAACCACCGACCTTCTGCATGCAAGGTAAACACCTTACCTCTATGCTATCTCTCCAGTCATGAGAAATGTGGGGAGCCTAGCTGATGAAACCTGGGACATAGGACACCTCAGTAATTCCTAATCTGGTCACCCACGTGACCAAAAGGCCCATGCCTTGAGAACAAAGGAAATAGACAAAAATAAAGTAATTCAGAGCAGCCCAATATATCCAGCCAGAAAGAAAAATATAGAGTTTGCCTTTGTGTTAGCAAACATTATTAAGAACTCTGTTTGAATCTTATGCCTTTTAGTAAAACGTGCTCAGGTCTACCTTTTTGCCCCTCCCTATTACCTGCCCCAGTTTATGCTAATGAATGCTTGTAACTGTGATTGGTGTAAAATTTGTAACACCCCTGACGTGTTTCAGCCCTTAAAAGCTGATCCCCCAACAATAAACTTCCCTTTTTGAACAGCATGCGTTGTCTTGAAGGCTTCTTTTACTAATTTCTCTAGTTCTTCTTTACAGGTCGGTTCTGCTCGAGTGAACCCACTAATAACTAGCAACTTTCATTTCCACACCCCCGCGGGTCGGGGGACTCCCACGAAAGTTGCAGAGAAAGAAATTTTTAATATTTGAAAACAATCAAATTTATTTTTAGAATACCAATGTCAGTTTATTTTTTGACAACATACAGAATAGAACATACAGATAGAAATGCCTTTGCATAAGATTCCCTTTCCCCAAAAAAATTCTTGAGGAAAACTGTGGGGCTATCACACAGGGCAGGGTTCCCAGTTCCCACAGCCATCCTGGCTGGGAAGTGGAGCTCCAGCCTAAAAGCTACTTCCAGAAAGACCTTCTAGGACTTGGCACAAGGTGACACCAGGGAACTAGGGGGTCTGAGGGCCCAGCATTCAACTTCCAACAAGATAACCTGGTACACTTTATAAAAAAAAAATCTGTGAATTCTGCTGATAGCATAGAGACATGGGGAGCTCAAGAGATGGGGTGGAATGGGGGTCAGGCCAGAAGCAGAAAAGGTCACGAATGGGTGGATAAAGTCAAGGATGGCTTTGGATTGAGAAAGCAGAGGGCTGTGGGGGTTGACAAGATGGGGGATCAGTGAAGGTCTGTGTGGCTGCAGGTCACCTACCTCTAAGGTGACCATTTGCTTGGCCATAGCTCTCTCCACTGCTTCATACATCTGTGTGTTCTGGATGCCCAGACCACAGAAGATGACAAACGCTTCTAGAAACTGCTCGTCATTTCGGTTGAAAGGTTTCACCAGTCCAGAATTCTCCTCCATTTTATTAACAAGTTGGCAAACCCCTGTAATGAATCAAGCAAGCGAGAGAGCATGAGTACAGAAAAAGGTAATTACATGAACACAGTGACCATTAGGGCCAACATGAACAGTGACCATAGGCGACAGTATGAACACAGTGACCATAGGGGCCTATATAAACACCCCAAATAGTCTTTAGGTTTTTCTCTTGAAAGTGCTTGACAAGGTCCTGAGTGATAGAACAGTGAGTAAGGTGCTTGCATGTGGGTGACCTGGGTTCGATTCCCAGACACTGAGCACTGCCAAAAGTGATTCTTGAGTGCAGAGCCCTAGGTGTGACCCCAAAACTAAAAGAGCTTGACATTTCCAAATAAGAAGTCGTCCGTCTCCCCACCCTAACATAAACTATAAAAGTCAGCTGAATTTACATAAGAATCCATTTCACACAGTCCTAAATATATGAAGGCCAGTGTTAAGACAAAAAAACAAAAACAAAAACAAAAAAACAAAACCCAACTCTGAATACTATTTTCTTCCAGACTTGGTCATGAATTTTAGATCATTTGAGTCCCTAAAGACAATTTGTCCTTTGGAGGCTAATTGGATTTTTGTTCACTTGCCAAGAAAACAATTTTAATGCACATCAGAATTTTAGGTCACACAGATTGCCTTTCTTTGCTGAGAAATCAGAAGTTAAAAGTGAACAATTTCCTGTGAAATAAACTGCAGAAAAGAGGCAATTCACAAACTTTCAAATTTCACATATGTCCCCTCTTTGTCCAAGATAATTTTATTTGCAGACAACTTTTGATACTGCAAACAGATGCAAATAAAGATGACTCAGCGATTAAGACAGATCTAATCTTGAATGAAAATACACCTCCCAAGATTTGGCCTCTCTGTGGATAGGAATGGAGCATCTTCACTGAGAAAAAAATGTCCAGAGCTACCAGTCCTCTGGGATCCTAACCAGGGTTGTTCTATGAAGAGCTGGGAAACCTCCCCTTTAGGTCCTTGTGGTTCTGTCAGCATAAATAGGCCAGCAGATTTCCATCAGCACCAAGAGAGGGAGGCAGGAGGCCCAGGCCTTTGAACCCAAAGGATCCCCAGCCTCGATGATAAATCAGAGGCTGCCATAGCCCCCAGTTTCCAGGTGAGGAGACCAAGTCTCAAAAAGGCTATGTCAGGCGCTCTGGGCTTGTTTAGGTCTAAAGTGTAAACCCTTTGGACCAGAGAGGTAAGCATACCGGGTAGGGCGATTAGCTTGGATATGATGGACCAGGGCTTAGTCCTCAGCATCACATATGGCCCCTGAGCACAATGCCATGACTGAGGCCTGACCACTGCTGGGTGTGGTCCTAAAATACCACCCCCAATAAATAAAGTACAAATCCCAGGTGGTGGCAGTCCAGGGCCCTCTGACCTCCATCTGCTCACAGGGAAACCTTGCCATGCCGCTGCTGGTCTATCAGCTCCCTGCCTTCTGTTACTCACTGTGTATTCATCCCAGGCCAAGCCAAACCTTCCATGCCTAGAGGCCTTGCCAGGAGGTCTTTCTCCTGGGCATTTATCAACCAGCATGTTAAGGTGAGCCTTCAGTCTATTAAACTGAGAACTCAAAAATAAAGCTGTTTACTGGGTTCAAGAAAAAGGTGCAGGACCACAGCTATGAGCTCAAGAGTGATCCTGTGAAGATCAAAATTCATGGTTTCTGCTTTTTTCTGGAGCACAAAGGTTTTCAGAGTCTGTGGTGTTGGGAGTGGAACTTTATGGGCACTGAATTTTTTTTGTTTGCGGGCCACACCTGATGGAGCTCGGGTATATCTCTGAGCTCAGAAATTACTCATGCCAGGCTGAGGGACCCAGATGGGATGCTGGGATTGAACCAGGGTCAGCTGTGTGCAAGGCAAATGCCCTACCTGCTGTGCTATCACTCCAGCCCAACTGAATTTTAATGTGACTAATTACTCTCATTCTCTGCATGTGTTCTTTGTGAGAATTTTATCTCAATAGGAGATACTACCCTGTCTGTCTTATTATTATAGGGCTACCTTCTCTGACATTTATTCTAGTACCAAGAAAAACATTCCTCAGGAACTCATGAATTTGGATACTGGGAGGAAAATACTACCACCAAATGATAATCACTGTCATTTGTCAGCTTGAAAGAACATGGCCCTGATATGGTTAAAAACACAGGGGTTATGTTCCCCAACCTTTGCAAGTCCCCAAGTGATAAATATGGAATTGTTGATGTAGCTCCTGGCGCCCTCCCAAGTCCCATTTTCTTGTAAGTCACATGTCTCATGCCCTTCTGCTCACATCCCAGACATAACTGTCTTCCCATTTCCACTCAAGTTCTCCCCAACTCGATGGCTATTTCTCATATGCAGGGTTTCCTCCCTGTCCCCAGTAGGCATGGCTGCATGTCCACCAAAGAAACAATGAACAGGAGGGGCCAAGATGGGGCTGCCCAATGGCCAAGTGAGTCTCCTTGGGAATATACAAAGCTGTACCCCCACCCCCGACCCCCAACAAAATTCATGGATGAATTCTTTGGAGGAATACTAATGAATGTTTCTAGAAAACAAAGACACTGAACAGCAGTGGTACAAATACCACAATTTAGCTGTGACAACTGCAACTTACAGTAACAACAAGTGCACACTCAAGTACAATACACACACGACACACATATATGTTGTTGGTGTGTGTGTGCGGGGTGTTTGGGTCACACATGGCTAAATTCAGGGCTCACTATCAGGCTCTGTGTTCAGGGATCACTCTTAGTGTTACAGGGGATTAAATCAGGGTTGGCCACATGCAAGGCAAGTGTCTTCTGCTATTTCTCTGGCCCCTAACAAAAGATAATACCGTATATATTCGAATATAAACCGAGTTTTTGGGCACAAAAACAAAAAATCGGCTTATACTTGGGTCATACAGGTTGATTTCGTGCACGCACACCAAATCAAATGCATGCAGTCTCCAGTCATCTTCTGCTGTCCGCTGGAGGGGGCAGTACTTCAGCTCAGTCCACAAGTCCCGGCTGAGCTAAAGAGGTAGGCGGCTGACCTAAACTGTATGCCACTAAACTGTGTAACCCACAATATTCTGCACTTTGTATGAGACTGACAGCAGTGATGATGATATCTGCAAACGCAGTGATGATATCTGCAAACTCAATGATGACGACAATGTCTATGCTGATACCCCCACATCAGATACAGCTGAAGTTCTGTTTGGACATACAGATGATGAGGAGAAAGAATCCAGTTTTGAAGGATTTTAACCTTTGTGATTTAGCTTGGTTACCTGTTAAGCTACAGTTATCTGCACTTTATTTAAAGTTTTAAAGTTATTGTTGCTAGTTTACAGTTTTTCTTTAGCAATAAATATTGAAAAACATTTAATCTACTGATTCCTCAATTATCGTAATTGTTTTGGGTATTTATATTTATTTTTGAAATTTACCAGTGGCTGCTGCATTTTCCACCTCAGCTTATATTCACTAAGTTTTCCCTGTTTTTAGAGTAAAATTAGGTGGGTCAGCTTATACTTCAGAATATAAGGAACTTTATTTTGGGGCCACAACTGGCAGGGTATTCAGAGCTTACATCTGGTTCTGTGTTCAGTGCTCAGTTCTGGCAGTGTTCTAGGTATCATATGTGGTGTAGATACTGAAACCAGGTAAATCAAATGCAAGGAAAGTGTCTGAATTGCTGTACTGTCTCTCTGATCTCAGTTAAATATTTCTTTTGTGGGGCCGGAGAGATAGCACAGCGATAGGGTGTTTGTCTTGCATACAGAAGGATGGTGGTTCGAATCCTGGCATCCCAGATGGTCCCCGAGCCTGCCAGGGACAATTTCTAAGCATAGAGCCAGAAATAACCCCTGAGCGCTGCCAGGTGTGATCCAAAAAAAAATTTTTTTTTCTTTTATTTGTTTTGATTATAGGACCATATACAGCAGTGCTCAGGGCTTACTTCTAGCAGCACTCAGGGTACCCTATGTGGTATTGGGGAGCAAACCCAAGTGGGCCACATGCAAGGCAAGACCTCTACCCACTATGCTATCTCTCTTGCCCCAGTTAAGTATTTCTTGATTAATAAAATATTTAAATGCCTATATAGCTGTAGATATTTGAAGATATGAATAGTTTTGACTATAGATCTTGGGTTTTTTTGTTTTTTTTTTTTTTTTTGGTTTTTGGGGCCACACCCATTTGATGCTCAGGGGTTACTCCTGGCTTAGCGTTCAGAAATTGCCCCTGGCTTGGGGGGACCATATGGGATGCCAGGGGATCCAACTGCGGTCCTTCCTTGGCTAGCGCTTGCAAGGCAGACACCTTACCTCTAGACCTTGGGTTTTTATTATATTGTTATAATCCTAAATTTTTAAAATGCTGAATTTCTGATGAGCAGCTATATTTCTAATTATGAAATACAGAAGTAATCTATAGACATTAAATTTATTTTTTTCGTATGCAAGGCAAACTTCCTACCAGCTGTGCTATTGCTCTGCCCTCCCCCCAAAAAAAACCCGAGTCTTTTACCTTGTCTAGTAGAGACATGAATAAAGCATAGTTAAATTTCTATGTGCCCATAGAGAACAAAGTAATTTTATTTTTTATGTACTGTTTTAAAATTTTATTATTTTTTTAATATGTTATTGGGACCTAGATGTGTTCAGCGATTGTTCCTGGCAGGGGTTAGGATGCTGGGGATTTAACATGGGTTGGCCATGTGCAAGGTAAGAAAAACCTTAACCTCGGTGCTATCTCTCTGGTACTAAATTTTATTATGACAAATATAAATTTTCCTTATTTTTTGACTTTACTATAATGTCCTATGAAAAGTGTACTAAAAGTGTACCAACAGTTTTGACTCATATAGTCATATTAGTTTATTAGAAGCATATATGACTAATAAACACATCAAAATGAATGGTGATTTTACATGAAATCTATGAAACTAACTCTATATTATGCTTCTGCCCTAAAAGAATTTAAAAGTAGACTGTAACTTACAATTCTCTAACTGGAAAAAAATATGGATTCCCTGAACAATATAAACAGCAAATACCATAACAGTGGGAAATGGTGCCTAGAGATAGAAATGTGAGTTCTCTGTGAGTAAAGTTCTCTGAAGTTCTCTGAAGGACCCAGTTAGTTCTTCAGGAGGAGAGTGTGAGTTTGAGAACTGGACTAACTTATCAAGCTTTGCTTTGAAACCGCTCTGGGAAATAAGCCTAAGAATTTTTTTGCAAATCTGATGTGGGAAAAAGTGCTTAGCGAGCCTAACTAATAAAGAGGGGAAATAATTACTTAAAATAAATGAATGCTGACTGAGAAAACGATTTCCTCATATGCTCTGGAAGCAAAGTGGTGGAAAGTCTTGGGAGGAGCCAGAGCAGCAAGAAAACATTTGATAGGAAACAATACCTCAGGGAATACACTAGATGATACAACAGGCCCAGTCTGGCTGAACGTCAGTCATTTCGCTGAAATGTCAGTAATGGGAAAAAATGAGGAGGAAGGAAAATGGCAGTGTCCTCATGGGCCCCTCTGTCTTTCTGGGGATGCTCCCTGGGGATTCTCTATTAGAAGAATTACCTCAGAATGGAATCTGGCCTGTGACATTGAAGAAAAATGATCTACCACCATATTTTCCAAGACTTTAGATTCTGTGTCAGCACCCTAAGAATGCAGCAGAAATATTTTTCCTTGCGTGCTGGGTACCAATGGGAGTATCCCCCCAGGTCAGACAGTTCACTGGGGGAGCCCCCATTTTCTTTTCATTGATTCTTCAAACAACACTGGCTCCCTTTGGCTTCTAATCTCTAACACATGATAGAACACAAGCCAGAGAGGCATCAGTAGTGTGGCTTGTTTGTTTGTTTTGTTTTGGAGTCATACCTAACAGAACTTTGGGTGTGGCTCCTAGTGATGCTGTGAAACTGTGTGGTGCCAGGGATCAAATCTGGATCTCCTTAGATGCAAAGTTTTGCTTCAGTCCCCTGAGCTATGTCTCCAGTCCTGGGTATGACAATGTCAATGGGCAGATTATAGTTTTCAGTCCTCACTTGACTCAAGGAGGGACAAGACCACAGACTATGAATTTTGAACGGATCTGCAAAGGCATCAGTTCAAGTCCCTCTCAGGGGATACTGCGACCATTGCCATGGTGAAAGGGACAGAACCACTCTACCTCCTCTCCCAGGCTGCTGGGACAACCCCCCCATCTCGCTGGGCTCTTTGCAGCTCTCACAACAATGTGTGCCACACAATGGAAAGTAGCTTCCTCAGCCACTCCCTCTCCTGGTGCTTTGCCCAAAAACTGCTATGGAGAAGCCAGGATGGCACTGACATGGCAGGTAGCCAAAGTCACAACCATTGACTTCTTGGGGCCAGAGAGATAGCATGGCGGTAGGGTGTTTGCCATGCATGTAGAAGGACAGTGGTTCAAATCCCGCATCCCATATGGTCTATGAGCCTGCCAGGAGCAATTCCTGAGTATAGAGCCAGGAGTAACCCTTGAGCACTGCCAGGTGTGACCCCCCAAAACAAAACCAAAACCAAAACCAAAACAACCATTGACTTCTAGAGCCCAGGTCCCATCTGCAGTGGAGCTTGTAGTATCTCTTTTTGCTTATGAAACTTTAATGTGTGTGGCCAGAGAGGCAGAACAGCAGGAAAGGTGTTTGCCTTGCATGTTGCTGACCTGGGTTTGGTCCTGGCACTCCACAGTGTTTCCCCAAGCTAGAAGTAAACCCTGAGAAGAGTCAGGAGTAAGTCCTAAGCACTGCTGGGTATGGCCCAAACACACAAAAAAACTTAATATTCAATGTATGTTTTTTTTTATTTTTTAACCTGGTACTGCCTAGAAATAATTGTATAACCTCATGTTATATGTTGGCAGGGCACCATCGCCAGTTCTCACTGTTTAAGGCACAGAACCTGCCAGGTGACAAGGCTTGGTTCTGAGTGCTTCTGGGAAAGTGGCGGCTCACCAGGGTCCAGGTTTGGGCCCAGCCACAGGTTCTCAGAAAGCAGGTAACTGTAGGCTGGACTGACAGTATAGCAGGGAAAGCACTTGCCTGGGTTCAGTCCCGGGCAACATGATCCTCATCAGGACTGATCCTTGAGTACAGAGCCAGGAGTAAGTCCTGAGCACAGCGGGGCATGCTCCCCACTGAAATAAAAAAAAAAAAATGGAACAGAAAAGAAAAGACAGCAGGGACATGCTAAGCTCAGCTCCTCTGTGAGGTGTAATAGGCTGGTACCAAAATGTCCCAAGAGAAGGAAGGCCTGAGCCCCACACCTTAGTTCCTTGCACTGGAATGGACTGAGGGACCATCAGGAACACTGGGGTAAAGCACAAATTATGCAGGTGCCTGACTGATGCTCGGTCTTAAGAGGCACTTCCAGTTTCTATCTGCTCCCACCATTTTTGTGGGAGGACTCATGTTTGCAGGACTCTTTCCTCCCACTCCACTGAGACTCTCATCTGACATTTCCTTTATTTCCAAGTTCTTGGGAGAAGGCCAAAGATGGAAACTTTTCACAGCATTCCACATCCACAATTTACATAGAAAACCTTGTTCTTCTTGTAATATCAATTTCCAGTTTCTGTTCAAGGTTTCTTTTCTACTCTTAACAGCAGTTTCAGTGCCAAGAAACAAAACAATAAAAAACATAATTCCATTCCTCCGCCCTAGGATTCACTTTCAGCATCTTAGTCAGATTTTTTTCCCCCTAGAACCTTCATAAAACAATGTAACTCCCCCAACAGCAAGGACTTCCATTTTGTTTTGTTTCATGATTTATTCCTCATGAAACAAACACATACGACTATTTAAACCAAATCTTCAAAAAAGGAAGCTAGAAACCAGGCAGTGAGACTTAACAAAACACACTTGTAACACAGGATTTCTTTCAGTGTACCTTCAACACCTCATTCTTCAGATTTCTGCTGAAACAAGAGTAATAATGACTACAAAAATATATCAAGGTAATGAAATATTTAAGAAATGTTTATCAATAATGAGTATAAAATTATTTCAAACTTGTTTTCTCCTTCAGTTTTTGTCATTTCCCCTGAAAGCACACACTTTTTAAACTTTATTCTTGAAAGAATGAAGTTGGTAGTAGTATACTGTTTTCTTTTTAAAGTAAATACAAAGTAGAAGGAAGCAAAAACGCTTTACCTATGACCTTATTCTTCTTTCCATTTTTTATTGGTGTACAAAGCAAACTTCTAGTGTACTGTGGGTGAACAGCTCCTGTGCTTTCATTCTAGACAAGAAATAAAAGCACAATTAGAAACCATGAAGCCTGGAGCCAGAGAGATAGCATGAAGGTGGGGCATTTGCCTTGCATGCAGAAGGTCGGTGGTTTGAATCCAGGCATCCCATATGGTCCCCCGAACCTGCCAGAAGTGATTTCTGAGTGTAGAGCCAGGAGTGACCCCTGAGCACTGCCGGGTGTGACCCAAAAACCAAAAAAAAAAAAAAAAAAAAAAAAAGGAAACGATGAAGCCTACTTTACCCATTAGATACTAAATAAACTACAATGTACAATGGACACCTTGAAACCATTAACAGGTATGAAAACAAACACCCTAGAACAAAGTTTAACTTAAGGCAAATTACTTGCACTTAGACAAGAACTGCCTGTTTCTTTGCCACTTCCAAACAGTTTATAATAATATTAATTCAAGACTTTTCTTCAATATTTACAAAACCCACATTGCAGATGTTGAAAATAATGAAATAATAGAGGAAAAATCTCAAAGTCATGTAGTACCTATGACACTTCCTATCTAATGTCCTTCTAAAAAGATTCTGAAAAGATCTCCTAGATGTGTAGATAATAAAGTCAATGCAGCTGCCTCAAAATGCAATACTTTTATTTATTTATTTATTATTTTTGGTTTTTGGATAACACCTGGCAGCACTCAGGGGTTACTCCTGACTTTATGCTCAGAAATCACTCCTGACAGGATCAGGGGACCGTATGGGATGCCGGGACCTCCTGTATGCAAGGTAAACGCTTTATCTCCATGCTATCTCTCCAGCCTCTAAATGCAATACTTTTAAGAAATGAGAGAAAATGCCAAAATTGAAAGATTTCAGTGTCTGAGAAACAGCTTTGTATCTTAGTCATTGAGACTAACACATTCATTTGCCCACAGAGCTTCTTACTAGGGTTGATTATCAGTGACTCAAATGCTTACACATGGGATGAGAAATTCCCAAGGACAAAGTCAAGGTCTCTTTTTACTACAACCTGGAGGCAGCCAGAGAAGTAAAATATATCAAAGGGAGAAGGACAAATGCCAGATTCAGATGATGTCAATCACTGATGACAGGACCGATTAACAAACCTTTGACCTTTGAATAGAGTTGAGGTGACCAACTAGTGATGGGGGTAGGAGGGGACAAGAGAAAAGAGAACTAACAGTGACACCAGACCAGAAAGGTGGAGGGAGGGCAGTGACTAAGGACATCATTAGCATAAAAACAAGCTCTATTGTAACCATGCTCCCTGACCCAACAATAACAAATGCAAAATGATATAAAAATATATAAAAATGTGGGGACGGAAAGATAGCATGGAGGTAGGGCATTTGCCTTGCATGCAGAGGACAATGGTTCAAATCCCGGTGTCCCATATGGTCCCCCGAGCCTGCCAGGAGCGATTTCTGAGTGTGAAGCCAAAAGTGACCCCAAAACCAAAAAATATATAAATGTGTTTTTATATGCACAGTATACATATATAAAATGCACAATATAGAAAACGTGTTTTACAAACATTTTTAACATCTTTTTGTTGTGATTTGGGGGTGTTTTATTGACACACCCAGCAATGCTCAGGGCTTATTCCTGCTATACATTCAGAATCATTTCTGGTGGGCTGGGGACCATATAAGATGTTGGAGATTGAACCCAGCTCAGCCACCTGCAAGGCAAGTGCCCTCCCTTTACAAACATTGAAAGCCAAAGTACAGCGTCAATGCTCAGGCAGGGCTGACAGCCTCTCAGCAGATGCTGGGAGTGTTTTATTCAAGAGCAAGCAAGGTCAGGTCCCAGTCACTTCTGAAGTGGCCTTTCGAGTGTGGGGTCAGAGCCAACGCAGCTGTGGGAAAAAGCCTGTGAGCAGCACGTCTCATTTAGGATACTTACCGTCCAGGGAAATCTTCTGTCCTTACTCACATCTGAGATATTAAGTGGTTCCATGGTGTTTTTGACATACTGAGCGTACATGTAATTGACTCTGGATGTATCCCGTTCCCTACAGAAAGATCAGACAGGAATTCCCTCTGAAGGTCAGGTCAGGGCAGACAATCCTTAAGAGGTGGATGTATGTGTGTGCTACATGAATGTGGTTTAATGAACACAAAATGGCAGTATGTGGAATTTAAAGAATTATGATAAAAAAGAGTCAGTCTAAAATTATATAGGCTAAGTATACTCATTATTTGACAAATGAAGCTTAAGTTATTATTGGTTTACAATTTTCGATTATCATAGGTTGAAATATATTTTTGAATAATATCTTTATTTAAGCACCATGACTATAAGCAGATTTGTAGTTGGATTTCAATCATTAAAAGAACACCCTCCCCCCTTCACCAGTGCAATTCCCATCACCAATGTTTCCCTCTCTCCCCTCTCCTACTCCCTGCCTGTATTTGAGACAGAAATTCTTTTTTTTAATAATATTTTTATTTAAGCACTTTGATTACACATAATTGTAGTTGGGTATCAGTTATATAAAGAACACTCCCTTCACCAGTGCAACATTCTCACCATCAATGCCCCCCCTCCCTGCCTGTATTTGAGACAGACATTCTACTTCTCTCACTCATTAACATTGTCATGAAAATTGCTACTTCTCAAACTGCACTCACTACTCTTTGTGGTGAGCTTCATATTGTGAGCAGGTCCTTCTGGTCCTCATCTCTATTGTCTCTGGGCATTATTACAATAATGTCTTTTATTTTTCTTAAAACCCATAGATGAGTGAGACTATTCTGTGTCTATCTCTCTCCCTCTGATTTATTTCACTCAGCATAATAGATTCCATGTACATCCATGTATAGGAAAATTTCATGACTTCATCTCTCCTGATGGCTGCAGAATATTCCATTGTGTATATGTACCACAGTTTCTTTAGCCATTCATCTGTTGAAGGATATCTTGGTTGTTTCCAGAGTTTGGCTATTGTAAATAGTGCTGCAATAAATATAGCTGTGTAGAAGGCATTTATTTTTGTTTTGTTTTGTTTTATTTTTTTGGCCACACCCAGCTGTGCTCAGGGGTTACTCCTGGCTCTTTGCTCAGAAATCTCACCAGACAGGCATGGGGGAACCATATGGGATGCCGGGATTCGAACCACCTTTGGTCCTGGGTTGACCACTTGCTTGCAAGGCAAACGCCCTACCGCTGTGCTATCTCTCTGGCCCCAGAAGGCATTTTGTATTGCATTTCTGTGTTAGATTGAAATATTTTTAAAAGTTAAAGAGCTATAATGTTTTCAATTCAACTCTCTAAAATAAGTTTTGAAGTGTTGCACACAACCTTGTGTGTGTGTGTGTGTGTGTGTGTGTGTGTGTGTGTGTGTGTGTGTGTAGAAAAGATGGACTCAGGGACCATATAGGATGCCGGGGTTTAAACATGGGCTGGCTTGTGTGCAAGGCAAGCACCCTTGCCTGCCATATTATCTCTCTAGCCCCTAAAATTTTAATCTCTTATCTTGGGGGAGTACTTTTTTTTTTGCCTTTTGTAACTATAGGCTGCCCAGCAGTACAGGCCTGCATATATGGTACCTGAGTTCATATGTGAACTTGAGGACCACCAAGGTCACTCCTGGAGGTACTAGGACCAAATTCAGGACCATGCATGTTCCAAGCCTATCCTTTGCCACTTCAGCACTGGCCCCTCCCTTACTACCTTTTAAAATTAAAAGCCACACCTGCTTTCAATTTGTTCCCCTTGAACTTCCTGTATTTTTTTGTGTTCTCTGTGGTAAAAGACATATTTCTCACACTCCATCAGCGGGAAAAGAAAGCTAGGACGTGAGCAGGGGTGGGGGCTAGACAAACCAACCCTCTCCTCAGGAAGGCTCCAAGGTTCTCTGAGGAGTGGAAGAAACTGGACATAACTACTTCCCAAAGGCTACAAACACCTTCCTTGCCATGCCAGCTCAAGAGGGTGGTCACAGGCGAGAGACATTGCCAGGGAGAATGCTGAGAGGGGCCACATGGGGTTCACATTCTGCTCTCAGCCTGCCTGCCCACTGTGCCTCTCAGCACTGCCATTTCTAAGGCACTGAAGCCTGGGGTTCCAGTAAGATCCAGTAAGGCCCTTCTTGGCCACGCCATTTTTTTTGCCTTGCCTTTTTCTGGCTATCTATACATTTTGGTTTACATGATCTTTGACCAGCTTGTGAGTGACATATGTCTAGCACTGAGGACAAGGGAGCATGCAGGCAACAGGGACCACCTGGGAAGAAAGATGCCCGGCTGGACCATCAGGTCCTACCAATGGGAATCTCTCAAATGATCTATATCTCATCTTATCTATATCTCAAATTATCTGTCCATGAGAAGTACAGGATTTCGGAATTCCAGATTTTCAAATGGTAAGACTTTCATCGAGAGTAAGTACTTCAGGAAAAGAATCAGGTGGGACAAGATGTTTTAATAAAAAATGCTCAGAAGCTGAGCACTTGCCTCGCATGTGCTCACAAATAACACAAATAAACACACACTCTGATTTCTAAGACTATACTTGCTTTCCTGCTTTGCGTCTTTTTGAGGGTGGAAGTCACAACCGGTGCCCTCAGGGATCACCCCTGGAACTGTTTAAGTGACCATTTGCAGTGCCAGAGCTGAATCAGAGTCAGTCTCATGCAAGGTTTAAGCACCCTAACTCCTGTGCGCTCTCTCTCTCTCTCTCTCTCTCTCTCTCTCTCTCTCTCTCTCTCTCTCTCTCTCTCTCTCTCTCTCTCTCTCTCTCTCACCTGGTGAATTTGCGTTTTTAGTAGTGAAGATATTTTCCCTATTTTTTAGTAGTACAGTAGTAGTAGTTACTACTACAACCTTATAAAAACAAGTATTAACACATATAGATATTCTAAGAAAACAAACTTCCAGCATCAGTTCTAAAAATTTAATGTATGATACAGATGTGCATTTTACTATGAAAAACGCAGACCCATTATTTCCCTTCCAGTTGAGTGACTCTTGGAAGCAAACAGTGACCCTTGTCATCACAAGGACATGGGTTCTTTCTTCTGGAATTTTTAGGGAACCCAACTCTCAACTGCTCATGGTTCAGACCTGCTGATGAGATGATTCTAATAATTATGCATGATGTCCACCCTGAACTATTATTTTAGTTTTATGCTCACCACTTCAAAAACTGTTTTCAACATATAATTTTAAAAGACAATTAGTGGCTGCTTGGGCAAAGTCCCAAATGAGTCATGCAGTCATGCTTCTCAACAAAGAACTGCCCTGAGGGGATGATTTATGGGCACTGACACCACTTGGTGACCTGGCATTTCACTTCACCCAAGAGTGTGCAGACTGGCAGACCCTCATAGCAACTGGCGAGTCCTGCACTCTAGCAAGAAGCCGTATTAGAAGCCTTCAGAAAAGATTTTGTCCATGTTTAAAAGGGATAAAAAGAGGGGGAGGGAGGATAAAGTGAGAGGGAAGGAGGGAAAGGAGGGGGATGGAGGAAGGGAGAGGGGAGAGGAGGAAAGGGGGGGAGGGAGAGAGAGAGAGAGAGCAAGAGAGAGAGAGAGCGAGAGAGAGAGCAAGAGAGAGAGCGAGAGAGAGCGAGAGAGAGAGCGAGAGAGAGAGCAAGAGAGAGAGCGAGAGAGAGAGCAAGAGAGAGAGCGAGAGCGAGAGAGACAGCGAGAGAGAGAGAGAGAGAGAGAGAGAGAGAGAGAGAGAGAGAGAGAGAGAGAGAGAGAGAGAAGAGTAAAATGTCTACCAGAGAAGTGGGAAAGGAGGCCAGGAGGGAGGAAGAGAAAGAAACTAGGGACATTGGTGTTGGGAAATGTACACTGATGAAGGGTGTTGGACGTTGTATGATGAGACTTAATCACAAACAACTTTGTAACTGTATCTCAGGATAATTCAAGATATATTAAAAATATGAGGATCTGGGGCCGGAGAGATAGCATGGAGGTAAGGTGTTTGTCTTGCATGCAGAAGGTCGGTGGTTTGAATCCCGGCATCCCATATGGTCTCCAGAAGCTGCCAGGAGCAATTTCTAAGCATAGAGCCAGGAGTAACCCCTGAATGCTGCCGGGTGTGACCCAAAAACCCAAAATAAATAAATTAAAAAAAAAAAAAAGGATTTGTTGGTGGCTGGGGATGTACCTCAGTGGTAGAACATTTGTTTTGCATGTGAAAAGCCATGAGTTAATCCTACATTGTCTTTTCCCCAAAACAACTTCTGGAGAGGGTCAATTTTAGTTTGTTTTTTTTTTCCCAAAATGCTTGATAGACATTATTTTAATTCAGAGTTTTTGTGTTTAGGCGTACTATTTTTTTAAAGCATAGGGCAAAACATATTTACAGCATAAAGGTCTTCAGTCTTATAAACATATATTATACTATCTTTGAGTAATTTTTTTTGTTTGTTTTGTTTTTGGGCCACACCCGGCGGCGCTCAGGGGTTACTCTTGGCTGTCTGCTCAGAAATAGCTCCTGACAGGCACGGAGGACCATATGGGACACCGGGATTCGAACCAACCACCTTTGGTCCTGGATCGGCTGCTTGCAAGGCAAACGCCGCTGTGCTATCTCTCCGGGCCCCTTGACTAATTTTTTTTAATGAAAGACTACCTTCCATTTTTGCTTACAGAGAGGAAACATGATAGCCACCAAAAACAAATCAAATAGCTAAGACTTTTCAAAAAAGTACATTTTCACCCAGGTCACTAGAGGTCACTAGTTTACCAAGTCTAGAAGAAATTAAGAGAGCCCCAGCTGAATGTGAAATCAAAATGCCAACGCAGAACATTTAAGTATAAAAAATGCTGGCTGGAGAAATAGTATGGAGGTAGGGCATTTGCCTTGCATAAAGAAGGATGGCGGTTCAAATTCCGGCATCTCATATGGTCCCTCCAAGCCTGCCAGGAGCGATTTCTGAGCATAAGGTCAGGTGTAACCCCTGAGCGCTACTGGGTGTGATTCAAAACACAAACAAACAAAAAAATGCTACTGAACTAGCATTCAAAAGTCAACATAGACAATTCTTCATTTTATACTTTTAATACACAATATTTTATTATCCACAAATACATATGTAAATGTAGAAATATGTATGTTTTATAAAGAACAAATATGATTATGTAAGCCCAAAAGCAAAATAATCAAGCATCTATAGTCTATCTAGATAACTTTATACAATATTCTTTGTTTTAAAGTATCAAAAATACCAAAGCATCAATAGTCTAAATACACACTAATGATCCAATTCAGATAACTAAATACTAAGTCAGGCCTGATACTAAGTCAGGCTATGAATCCCTGCAGAATCTTCCTGTGCTCACCAGGAATGCATGCATTGTCACTTTCCCAAAGGATTCATTATAAAAGTCATGCCATACCTGCAGAAGGCAACAGCACAGAGACGCAGAAAGAAATGGGCTATAAAACTCAGCTCATGAACAGTGAGGCTGAGAAGGACAGAACGGCCAGCTGTTCTGTTCAGACAATGACTCAACAATTCAGAGAAATGCCCCATTTTATCGGCCTGGCTTAACCACACTGTGAAAGTTAGCATGAAAGCCTTAGCAAAGGGTAGGAAAGAAATTGCAAAGGTGAAGGCACTTAACTTGCAATGCAGCAAATGTATGGTCCTCAGAGCAGCAGGAGTGATTGATTCCTGAGCACAGAGCCAGAAGTAAGCCCTGAGCACATGCTGGGGTGGGCTCCCCCAAACTAAGCCAAAAAGTCCAACTCAGAGCCACTTCTGAGTTCCTCACCTGCCTGCTTTACAAGTATGCCCCTCTGATCTTCTCCCCAATAGTTCTTTAAAGACTTTTAATTTATGTTTTTGAAGATTGGAGGAAGAGATGGTTTGGGCCACACACAGCCATGCTCGTTGTGCTCAGGGGACCATGTGGGGATGCTGGGACTGAATTAGGGTTGGCAGCAAGCTGTTGACAAGCTGTGACTGACTCCAGCAGGACAGAAAAGGTGAAGCAGGCCAGAAGAAAAGCGCAGCAGAAAGGGAATCTGCAACAGAATGCCTGTGTGAAATTAGCTGGGGCAGACTAGTCTGTGACCACAGAATTGGGCAGCTGCTCTCTGTGATCTATTGGGCAGGTTTCCATTGATAACATTTCTTTGGCTGTTTTCAGATATTATCATCTAATTAATTTTTGTATGAATATTTTGAAATATGCCACAAAAAAGAAGGAAGTAAAATTGAAAGTAAGTTGATTATCCAATGCCCAGATTCAAGCTTTAAAAATATTCTGTCGGATCTGGCTTCCGGTTTCCTCTTTGATTCTGGAGAACAGCTCTTGCCAGGTATGGGGTTTGGGGAGGCCCCATACCAGAGCCTTTCTCCCTAGCCTGGGGAGTGCTGGGAGGCTTGGCAGGCCCCCAGCCATCCTTGTCTTTTTCCCCAGACTCCAGGCCTTTCCTGGGTGCCAGCTCAGATGGCCAGAAGTGGGTTCAGGTGGACTCTTAGTGGTCCTCAGGTTCCCCCCTCCCTTCGTACTCCAGGGGGGAGGTGCATGGGGAGGAGGGCGGGCAGACATCTGGCTTCCGATTTCCTCCTTGATTCTGGAGACCAGCTCTTGCCAGGTATAGGGTTTTTCTCCCCTGGACTTCAGTCTTTCCTTGGGCACCGGTCTAGGTGGACTCTACAGGGGTCAACAGGCTTTCCCCCTATCTCTCCCTACACTAATGGGAATGTGCTCTGGGAGGAGGGCAGGCTGTTCTAGCACTGGTTTATGTTGGGACAGTCAGTGGAAATTTTTTCTCTTTGTTTTAAGGAAAATAAAAGACATTATTATAATAAGGCCCAGAGATGAGGGCCGGAAGGACAGGCTCATGATATGAAGCTCACCACAAAGAGTGGTGAGTGTTGTTAGAGAAGTAATACACTAACAACTACCATGACAATGTTAATGAGTGAGAGATGTAGAATGACTGTTTAGAATACAGGCGGGGGTGGTGGTGGTGGTGGTGGTGGTGGTGGTGGTGGTGGTGGTGGTAGTGGTGGTGGGATAGGAGGTGAGGCATTGTTGGTGGGAATGTTCGTGAAGGGTGACTTTTTTTGTAACTGAAAACCAACTACAGTCATGTTTGTAATCACAGTGTTTAATAAATATATTATTAAAAATAAATATATTATTAAAAAAAAAGAGTCTTTTAGAACCAAGGGCAGAGATTTTATAGGATGCTCCATAAACCAGATTTCCAGTGAAGTTCCACTGACAATACCATGACCAAAGTGCTTAGTCACCATGATGTATGTGAGCTAACTGTCCACTACAAGAAATAATTCTGAGAGGCCAAAGAGGGTGGGGCAAAAATATCCTGAATTTTCAATACTAAATAATAACAACCTGAGGGGGAAATTTACATGGAATATAAATATGAGACACAGTATCAATAATCATGAGTAAAATAATTTGACACAAGTATTTACTGTGATAAAAAGCATCACTATGTTCAAGAATCTCTGACACTTCACCCCGTTGACTTACATTACTTAGGATACTATCCAGCATTTATGCAAATTTGTTTGTTTGTTTTGCCAAAGATTAAAGAGATTGTGAGAGAATATTGTGCAACTGACTCTGAATACTTTTCAAAATCCTTCAGAAAGCACATGTAAAATTGGGGCAAAGATATCTATATCATTATCATCAGATAAATCCTTTTTGAAAGAAAAAGAAACAAAATCATTAAAAAGATTATATTAGGGCCAGAGAGAAAGCACAGTGGTAGGGCATTTGCCTTGCATGTAGCTGACCCAGGTCGGATGGTGGTTCGAATCCCGCCATCCCATATGGTCCCCTGAGCCTGCCAGGAGCGATTTCCGAGCTTAGAGCCAAGAGTGACCCCTGAAAACTGCTGGGTGTAACCCAAAAATTAAAAAAAAATTATATTAAACTGAGAGCCCTCTGAGGTTGTCATAAAAAGTCACAATCCTGTGAGCAAGCCTGTTTCCCTGCAGAGTGAGGCAAATCTCCAAAGCTGGTTCCAATTCTGCACATCTCTGAGAAGCCTGTTCAGAAGACCTGTCAAGTTTCATGGGAGGTTCCCATATACAAAGGAAATAATATAACTGAAATATAATTCTAGTGGGCTTTAAATGAGCCAGTCCACAAAAAGATACCCAGGCCTAGACTCTGGCAGTACTGTTCATTGTGTAAAAAATTTCTCAGTAAGATCAACTGTAGTGAACAAAAACAGAAAAACAATACTGAATAGACTTTTCAGAAATATAATTATTTGTATGCAGAGGTAGGTTGGCAGTAATAAGTTAGAGTTTTTAGTTTCACAGTCTTAAATAGTTCACAAGGGCTGGAGAGATAGTACAGTTGGTAGAGGGGAAGGGAAGGGAAGGGAAGGGAAAAGGGTGGGGAGGGGAGAGAAGAGGAGGGAAGGAGAGGGGAGAGGGGAGGGAAGGAGAGAGGAGGGGAGGGAAGGAGAGAGGAGGGGAGGGGAGGGAAGGAGGGGGGGGAGAGGGGAAGGGAAGGGGAGTGGAAAGATGGGAAGAGGGAGAGAGAGGAAGGGGAGGAGAGGAGAAGGGGGAGGGAAAGGGGGAAGGGGAGGGAAGGGGAAGGGGAGGGGAGAGAAAGGGGAAGGGAGGAGAGGGAAGGGGAGGGGAGGAAAGGGGAAGGAGAGGAGAGGGAAGGGAAAGGGAAGGGGAGGGGAAGGGAGCGAAGGGGAAAGAAGGGGAGAGGAGGGAAGGAAAAGGAAGGAGAAAAAGAAAACGTCTAATTGCAGTTTATATAAAAACAGAGTTCATGAAATAACTATGTAGTCAGCATCATTATAAATTGGTAATTAAGACAGAAAGGTTATTTTACCTCATTAAAATATCTGATGCTTTTTCTAACTCCTGATATTCCATGTGAAACACGCTGGAGAAAGAATCCTACAAAGAGAGAAAGAGAAAACAGGGTTTGAGACAAGTTTACCATGGTAATGAGAATGTTTGAATATGGGTCTACCTGTGAGCATGGTGACCAGCCAGCGAGTTTTGGAATTGTTTTCATTTACTCTCAGACACTTACTTATCCAAGGATGCATGTCATGATGCCATCAACCCATGTCCCACTACTAAGAGTCATGCATTCTTGTAAGTCTCTGCAAAAATGCATACATATACAACCTATGTGCTTCTTTGGCAAGGATTAATCTAGTAGCCTCAGAAATGCTGTATTCAAAATCTTCAAATTTCAGGAGTGGTGCTGGGTAGATGGATATGGGATGTGTGTGTGTGTGTGTGTGTGTGTGTGTGTGTGTGTGTGTGTGTGTGTGTGTGTGAGAGAGAGAGAGAGAGACAGACAGACAGACAGACAGACAGACAGACAGACAGACAGACAGAGAGAAACAAATTCTGGGTCTTATATGAGCAAGTAAAATGCTCTCCTCTTGACTTCATTCCTGTGGCCCAATAAGCAGGTTGCTATTGTTGTTAGCACTTTGATGAAAGATATATAAACCATAACTACTTTAAGAGATCATTAAAATAATTGTCAGAATCTCAGTAACACAGAAGTACTTTTGAAAGGGCATTAAAAATAATACTTGTATCCATACTGTATTTTCAATTCAATAAATAACTGAATGAGTAACACTAACATCAGTTTAATATGGTATAAAAGGCCAGAGTATTTTTGTTCCTTTTTTTTTTTTTTTGGTTTCAGGGCTTACTCCTGGCTCTATTCTCAGATATCACTCCTGTGGGGGGAATTGGTGGTGGGAAGGTTGCACGGAAGGGGGTTTTTCTCTTTATGATTAAAACACAACAACAAATATGTTTGTAACATATGTAAATATGTTTGGTGCTTAAATAAAGGTATTATTAAAAAAATAAAAGATACCATTCCTGGTTAGGCTGTGGAGAAACCACATAGGGTGCCAGTATGATCTAACTATATGGTTTAACTTGAAACAGCCAGGTGTAAGGCAAGCATCTGGCTTACTATGCTTTCTCTCTTCCCCCAGTACCTTTATTTCTTACATATATTTATATTTAAAAGTTGCTGAAACGTGTTTTGGGGGTTGGGGACACTCACATCCATGGGGGACCGTGGTGTGCTCAAGACAGTAATATGAGTCTCTTCATGCAAAATCTGAACTAAGTCTTTGAGCTAGCTCTCTGGCTCAACTGAAATATCTTTTGTCAACAGCAAGTGATAACCTAAACAGTTACCAAGCCACTTTGCTCTATACTGCAATACATTATGTTGTTTAAAATAAATAAATAAAATCTAGTTTGTGAGCAGGCATATTTCAGGGCTATATTTCAAAACATCACTGATCCGCATAGGCAGCCACCATGTTCCTATGTATGTATTCAATCTGCTGGCTGGCAGACACGAGCTGAAAACAATGAATGTGCTATTTAAATTGTACCTCAAATGAAGTGCCTTTCATATGACTTTCAAAAATTAAAATTTTAAAGAGCAGGTCACAGAGCAAAAATGAGAAACAGAGTGTATTAATGAATTCTGACCCTGAACTTTAAAAGGAGATCTACTATCTTGTATTCTTTATATCAAGTTACTTTTACAGCTGACTGAAAATATGCTGAGGATTATTTTGCAAGCGCTGCCGCACAGCACATTAAATCTGACATCTTAATAATGAAAAATGTAGAAAAATCGTCAATGAATCAGATAGTCCTATGTTATGGTACGGCATGACTATCTTCACATTTTTCATGTAAGCATTCAGGATTATTTATCACCTACTTCCCCCAGTGATAGAAATTGCAACATCAGATATATGGGCTGCTGCTGACCTCCCCCATGTGGTAAGCTCTGCTCTCTTTCCTAACACACTCCTGAAGGACCTATTTTCTGAGTTTAAAGAAAAAAGGAAACCAACAACTACATAGAAGAGAAATGAGCCAGAAGCAGTGGTTCGGAGGTTGAGCAGGGAAGAGCCACATAAAAGAAAAGTGTCTTCCAGCCAGGGCCCTAATTCTAACAGCCAACTCGGATGGTGGGTGTGTCAAAAAAGTGCCAGGACCACATGCAAACAGACCAGCCCTCGGTACACACCTGCCTCCTTACATTACAAATTGGGGGGCACAAATGGCCAATCAGAACACTTTAGTGGTTTCCAGTGCTGGAAAAAGACCTTGGTCTTCAGAGGCCCCTTTAATAGCATCCTTCTAGAGGCCATGCCTTTGGAGGCTCTGAATACTTTCTGGTTAAAATGACAATGATGATAATGATATTATGACTACTACTACTAATAATAATGGGGGATGGAGGGGAAGGTTGGAGATGTGATTCAGATGGCACAGAACATGCCAGGCTTGGATTTGATCCTGGGCACTGAGTCACACAGTCTTCCAAGCATTGCCAGGATTAATGCTGGTGGCTCCCATGCTCCTTGGAGTCCAAGAACCACTAGGCGTTCTGTTGCATCATAATAAGAGGAATTTCTATATTTCTAGAGGAGAATCAACAGATGGCCTGCTAGGATGCCATATTCTTAGTGTGGATTGCTGTTCTGAATACTCCCAAGGAATATTTCACCAGAAGGCCCGCTGGGAAGCCTCTCCCCTGCATAGATGGCTGGTCAATTCCTTAGAGATATTTTTGAAATTTGTGTTATGGTATTGACATTATGCTTCCTTCACAACTATCATCTAATTGACCTTTCTCCATTCTTCTGTGTGTATTACAAGGCAAATATAGTCTTGATTAAATTTCCCTTTACCTGGAAAATTTCAGCCCCAAATGAAAGACAACTAGAAACAACATTTTTCCCTCTGTCTTTAAAATGCCCTTGCAGTTTCTGCTTCTGGGAATATTGAACTTTTACCAGAAAAAGAATTACATCATTTTGAGACATAGTTTGACTCCTTCATTTCAACATTTAAAATTGAAACCTCTCCTCTTAGATATAGGGGACAGAGGAATTCCCTTAATCCTAATTCTCACTAACCCCTAGTTTACATCTGAGACTAGCCCGCCAGGAACTGCTTTGAGATGTTAAAATCAACCTTTTCCCTAGGACTTTTACTTAACATTAGATCTATTCAGGTCTGCCTACCACCCAGTCAGTGTGAATTGTTTTACTGTTAATCTGTGCTTGTTTTGTGAACATTCTTCTTATCTGTAACTGGCAATTTGCCTCATATATACCTGTCTCTCACATTAAAGTTTAGTAGGCACTGTTTCTTCACATATATGTGTGGCCTCTCATTTCTTCATTTTGCAAGGCAAGTGTCTGAGTGATGCATCCAGCCTACTCTCCACCCTCAATTTTTTCCTAATAAGCCCACAGAGAAGGGGTTTTACTTACTCATATAACAAGGTTCCCCCATTCCTGAGCATAGAAAAAAGCAGAAACAGTGAGTTCCCTATGACAGTCATGCAGCCTGGAGAGAGGCAATATGGTCATGGCCATGGCCATGGCAGGTCATTAGCAGAGAGACACAGAGAGGTGCAAAGCAGAAGGGACCATGAGAGAAGTTCTGGGTCCAGCCTCTCTCTTGCACTGGCCCAACACACTCCCTGCTGCCCTTTGCTTCTAGAGAACTTCAAGGCCATGCTGCTGCAGGGCATGAGGAATTTCTGTGTCCACCTCTCTAAAACTAAAGTTAACCCCTGTACTCACAGAACAATCTTCATCCACTATGAAAATGGTGCATTTCTGCACCTGCATGAAAGAGATAATGGTGGCGGCAATTTTCTTCAGAATCACTTCCAGGGACTGCTGCTCTTCAAATATTAAGCTGGCAAGGTCAAGAAGCACCTAAACCAAAAGATAAATAACTAAATAAACACAAATTAAGGGCTTTTACATTAGCATTGTTTAGAAATATTAAAGCAAAAATGTGATTTGTGGGTGATTTTTTGTTTGTTTTTGGGTCACACCTGGCAGCACTCAGGGATTACTCCTGGCTCTACACTCAGAAATCACTCCTAAAAAAAAAAAATAGAAAAGAAAAAAAAAAAAGAAAGAAATCACTCCTAGCTGGCTCAGGGGACCATATGGGATGCCAGGATTTGAACCACCATTCCTTCTGCATGCAAAGCAAACACCCTATCTCCATGCTACCTCTCTGGCTCCTGTGAGTGATTTTTAAAGTACAAATAACTTGACTCACTAGGATCAGGTTAACACATCTTTAATACATCTTTAGTTACTAACAAAACTTCCCCATTGGTAGGACAATCTGGGGCTCAGTCAGGGGTCATGAGCATGGAGTCACTAATTTTTATTCCTGACTTCCCTACTGACCTTTGTGTGATCCCAGGCAAGTGTCTCAAAAATGGGAATAACAACCAGTTTGAGGATTAATAACTCACTTAATAGTTTTAAAGAATTTTGAAAAGAATTCAGTACAGAAAGCCAGTTATTGCTGTTGCTATAAGCTTTAGTGATCAACATTTATCACCAGTTATCAACATTTTCACAGAGCGCAAGAGATACCATCCAAAAAAAACAAAGTGCTAAGCATAAGCATTCCTTTTGTGCTCTTTCTGATAATTACTTTTTCTTCTGAATTCCAAAAAATTTCTTCACATCACACACACACACACACACACACACACACACACACACTTGAGTTTGGTCAATTTTTTTTTATCAAGGTACGACAGAAGGAGAATTGAGTAGATGAGGCAGAAGAACAAGAACTCCAAAGCCCAGTGAATCGTTTGCAGTAATTTGAACTTGAAGGATTGTAGGGAAGAATAGCCAAGATAATAACTGAGCTGTTGCTGATGTGAGGATTGATCAACAGATGCAAGAATGGGGCAGGAGAACAACTAGCAGGACATTCAGCAGAAGGAAATACTAAGTCCAAGATCTTCCTAATGGAACTCCTAAAGAAAAAATTGGGTGTGTCAGGTGGGGACAGAAATAAAAAGTCAAAGATATAATGAAAAAAAATTACATAAAACTGAAAATCTTGTGACTCAAAGTGACAACCAGACACCAACATGATGAATGAAAATAAAAGTCAGAGTAAAATGAAAAGTAAAGATAAATAACAACAACCAAAAATGTTTAGGTTAAAGAAAGACCAATCACACCAGTCAACTATAGGGGTGGAGAGCAGGCTCAATGGGCTAGAGCACAAGCTTTGCAAGCTGGTGTCCTTGGTTCCTTCCCTGGCACCATGTGGTTCCTTGAGCACCAGCAGTGACCCCAGAACACTGAGCTGGGAGAAACCTCCAAGGTCTGCTTGATGTGGTCCCCAAATAAGCAAAGGAATAAACACAAAATCTACAAAGAGGAATCTGAAAAATAGGGATACTACTTAGAAGTCAAAGTAGTATTTCTGAATCCTAAGAAACTCATTTCTCTTATTTAATTCTTATTTACATTTTTATATCCAGCCAAACTGACATTCTTGTTCATACAAAGGCTCAGTAATACCTTTCCCAGCCATAACTACTGGAGAATGTGCTATAATGAAACAAAAGTGTCAACTGAGGGAGAAGCTTTGGAGTCCAGGGAACAGTGGGATCTTTCTCAAAAAAGCACTGAAGGAAAGTTCCATGAAGACATTTACGCAGTAGATAGGAGAGAAATAATTTGAGTTGGAAGATATCCAAGAACAGAATAAAGGAACTGAAAAGAGCCTCTAAATAATAGACTGGAAAAAAAATCACCAACATGAGCTCTACTAGGAAAAAGTTCTTGGCAAAAAAAAAAAAAAAGGCAGCAGAAGAATTAAAAAACATTGAGGAAAAAAGTCTGCAACAAAGTGGGTAGGAATACTATTAGACAACATGGCACTTACAAACACTTTAATTTTGTCTTTTGTTTTTGGGGGGGGTTACACTTGGAGGGGTCGTTTCCAGAGATCCTCAGATTTGATTCACATTTGACCATGTGGTGCTATAGACAAAACCTAGACTTTCTGCATGCAGAGCAGCACTCAGCTTACCAAGCTATCTCTCTATTCCCAACACTTGATTCTACATGCAAGTTTAAAGTAGACCTAGACAAAACTTAAGAAAAGCTCATTCTAGTGGTAGAAGGAAAAACATAAGGTGGGGAATGGGGTTAAGAAAAAGTACAGTGGGTAGGGTACTTGCCTGGCATGTGCTCAATCCCCTACACCACATGCGGTCCCTCATCCCCACCTGGAGTGCTCTCTAAGTGAAGAGAACTGAGTAAGCCCACACTCAGCACTGCAGGGGGGGCATCAAAACAAACAAAAAGTTGCTGGTGGAGAAGCAGGATGGTAACTGGAAAGGAGAAATAAGGGATACTTAGAGCTTCATCTTAGAAACCTCTGTCAAGAGAAGATGTCTGACGTTGACAGAGCATGAAGTAAAAACACCCACACTTAATGACTTATTATTCTGAATGCACCCTTCCGGTATCAGAGGATACAACAGGATTAAAGGTGAGGAAATCAAGGAACGCATCAGAAAGCCTCAGCTGCCAACCTCAGAAACAGATTCTGGCTGGGAAAGAAGAGAAATGTACGAAGAAACAGCCAAGACATTTAGAAACTGAAGGTCTGACCATCTACACATTTATTTAATCACACGCAAATACTGCTTGAACAACAGTGTAGCAATAATAATGAAAAGCCTCCCTACAGCAGCTTGGTGTCACCACACTTGCCTGATTTCTTCTGTTCTCCAGCAGCGATGTCTCGTAGAGCTGAGCGTTGTGAAGAACGATACCGCAAAATGCCAAGTATGCTGCGAAGTCCTAGAAAATAAGCACCAGCATTGCCACGTAAGGGCTGACTGGGAAATAGTCCTGTTACGCTGCCTCAGTTGTCCAAGAAAACTGAGAGCTGGTGGTCATTTTGCACTAATACTTACCAACTGTGCAAATAAATGACCATTATTATTATTATTATTAATTATTAATTATTATTGAAGTGCTAGAGGTTACTCACACACCCCACACAAGTGCCACTGAGCTATATCCTGGTCCCTTCAGACATGAGCTCAACATGGCTCTATATCCGCATTATTTTCTACCAAAGTGAAATGCACATTGTGTATTAAACCGGTTAAAAAGAAGAGTTTCCATGGCACATTTTATTCACAGGCATGAATTTGTTTTGCCAAGAGAATTTTGTTTTTTGAAAAAAAACAAAAACAAAAACCAACAATAAAAAACAAAACAACAACAACAACAAATTCCCTAGAGGAATTTATATGAATGGACTAGAAATAATGATTATAAAGAATAATAGACTATAGGGGCTGGAGAGATAGCATGGAGGTAAGGCGTTTGCCTTTCATGCAGTAGGTCAATGGTTCAACTCCTGGCATCTCATATGGTGAGCCTGCCAGGGGCGATTTTCTGAGCATAGAGCAGGAGTGCTGCCAGGTGTGACCCAAAAAACAAACAAACAAACAAACAAACAAAAGAATAATAGACTATAAAGTCAATCGAGAGCCACACTTCCGCCTGCAAAAAGAAAAAAGAAAAACTTCCAAGTGCCACTAATAGGAAAGTAGGTGGTCATTTACGAAGCATTTACAAAGTCCTCTCTCTGTTCTGAAACAACTAAAACAGGGACCACAAAGGCTGCACCAGGAGGACCAAAATTAACTGTCTTATTTGAACGTCTTCGGAATGCAAAGCTATTTTTCAGAGGAGTGAGGCAAGCAGCAATGGGCTCATAGAGGAAGGAGGAGGCAGGTGATAAAAACAATGGGCAGGGGCAGCATGAAGCTCTACTAGCTTGCATGGTGGCATGTATGGGATGCATTCCTCAGTGCTGGGTTGGAAGGGCCGTAACATGATACCAACTCACAGTCTCTGATGTTCACAGCACCCTGCATGAATTCACACCTTGGCACACTGGCCATGAAACTGCAAGCAGAAGCTGGTGTCTCAAATGTGGTGGCACTTCTGGACCAGGGTGCTGACAGGCAAATGAGAGGGGAGGCAGCTCCTCGGGTCCCAGAGGAGACTTAAAAGTATGCGAGAGGGGGTTGGCTAGAGGTGGAGGCTGTAGGGAAGGGTTCTACTAAGGAGTCAATGTCACCAATTTTCCAAAGCCAGGACTGATTTCAGCTGTTGGAAACAGCAACTTTTCCACATATTTTAATCATGTGAAATATCATTGAGTTTGTCTAGATTCACTCTTCAACTACATTTCACCCCAGAGTTCTCTAAATTAAAAAAAAAAAAAAGGTCCAGAGCATCTTCTCATACCCACTTCACACCAGCCTTGTGTTTCCATACCTTTTCATCTTTTTCAGTAAAAATTCCACCATTTGCTGATTTCTTGTTGATGGCTTGAGCTACACCAACAACCTGGAATAAGGAAGAGGAGATGAAGAGAAGAAGATGACTTGGTTGAGAAAATTACTGACAGAATTCAAACACACATCCAAATATGTTCTTGGTAATTAATTGATACATGCTTTAAATCAACAACTCAGCTACAAGGTAAAAATTAATATATTAGCTACAATACATTATTATCAAAGTAATAATTTAATTAATTCTGTATAATTTACTAACCCCCTCTTTTCTTACTTAGTAAAAGCTCAAGTGATTTTCATTTCTTGGGTTCTTTTTATGGTTAAAGAAATGATTGGTACGGGGCCGGGCGGTGGCGCTGGAGGTAAGGTGCCTGCCTTGCCTGCGCTAACCTAGGACGGACCGCGGTTCGATCCCCCGGCGTCCCATATGGTCCCCCAAGAAGCCAGGAGCTACTTCTGAGCGCATAGCCAGGAGTAACCCCTGAGCCTCACAGGGTGTGGCCCAAAAACCAAAAAAAAAAAAAAAAAAAGAAATGATTGGTAATCACATTTTCAATATTTTTTAAATTATTTTTAAATACATTACTTAAGTTCTATCAAAGTTCTGAGAAAAGGAACATCTCATCTCAACTTTTCATAAGTTTTAAATCTTTAAATAAGCTTAATTAAATAATTTATTACTTTAAAAAAAGTCAAAATATAACAGAATCTAGGGCTTATCATGAAGTGGGACAGTTGCTCAAGTGGCAGAGCACATGCCTCATATGTAGAAGGCCCCAACTTCGATGCCCAGCACTGCATGTCCCCTCAGGGCCAGCTCCCCTGGGATGACCCTGGAGCCCCCTGAACTCTGTACTGAGTCCTAATATGGCTTGGTATGAGTCTTATTACCAAAAAAGGAAAGAAAAAAAAGAGGACAAGATCATGAGGGTGAAGATGAATCCTAATATGGAAATGTAGCTCAACTTCTCTTTAAATTTGTCCCCATAAATATTAGTCTATCTTCAGCAAACAGAAAGGGGGGAGTGTGGTGTTGGAAAATCCAAACAGGAATGAAAAGACTGGGCTTTATTTCAAATAGATCAGTAGGTGCTTGAAAGCTACATGAAATCTTGACAAGACCGAACTCACAAGTCCTAAAATGTGACTTGAATTTCCATTAAAAGATGCAGCGAGTCTTTAAGAGTCCACCAGTGTTTCAGCTCCAAAGCAGACTTTGCTCACCTCACTTCCAGCTGCAGTTTGAATTATTACCCTCATCTCAGTGTGCTCCTGCCTGGTTCCTTATAAATTCTACTCTTTCCTTCCTTATGCAATAGGATAGCTACAGAATAAGCTATTACCCCTAAATGGTCATAGTTTGGGAATAAAAGTCCTGAGCGATGTGCGGCTGATTCCATATACTCTCTGCTAGCTCCAGCCCCACAGCTTTAAGAAAATATTCTAGGGCTGGAGAGAAAATTCAACCAGCTGAGTGTATTGTATTCTTGGCAAGCAGGAGGTCCAGGTTTAAGCTCAGGTCACCCAAGTATCACTGGGAGCAACCCCAAAGTGCTGAGCCTGGAGTAGCCTCTAAGTACAGTGGTTGTGGCCTCCAAAAACAAATTGCCTCAAAAGGAGAAAAGAAAAAAGAAAACAAGTATCTAAAATACCTCCCATAGGGAAGCAGGAGGAGGAAAAATGTCCTTTTGCAGGAGAATTGAAACATTTATTAGAAAAAAAATTTAAACATCTAAATCTCCTACACCATCTTATTGTCCTTATCTAACAGCTCTCCTTCCATTTCGCCAGTATATTAGGTCTGAAAAATGCCTGATAGAGCTCTTGATGCCATAATTTCAGTGACTAAATAACTCTAGGTAGTGGCTAAGGTTGAAAAATAAGTTTTCACACGCATTTTTAGACAATATTTTTCTTTTTTTTAGCCAAGATTTTCATAGGAAACTCATAAATATAGAAAATAATTTCACCTCTTCAGTGTTAATCTGTTAATCGAGTGTATTTCTACTCCCTGTCCCCCAAGTTGGATACTATCTGTATACCTTAGGTTGCACTTAAGTTCACTATTACAGAAAAATAAAATTTAAATGAATTGTATCTATAAAAATAAAAGAAACTATTTGGATTCAGATGGGGGGGGGAATAGAAAATATATCTGGATTGTAGCTTTTCACTTGGAATAAACCTACAGAAGCTACTGGTATATCTCTGCAGTCTATCAGATAATTTGGTTCTTTTTATATGTTTATTCATTTCACTTAAATACCACAGAGCCCACAGTCACTGAAAAAAAAAGAAAAATGAAGGGACGTTCCTTTGAAGAGGCTCAGAGTCTCCACAAGTCACACACATACACACACACACACACACAAACACACACACACACAGCAGGCAGGGTGCCTGGCACACTGACCACAGGTGCCCACTGCTGGACACAGACACAGAGGATACTTCCATGGGCAGGAGTGAAGCCTGCTGAGAAATGGAGGTGCTGAGGCTCTGTGCTTGGTGAATGGTCTTTAGGAAGCCTTGCATTTAGGGGAAAGTTGTTAAAAGCAGATGAACCAGGACAAAAAGCTCTCATATAACTACAGAGTATGAGTCACATGGCCTGCAAACACACCAACTCACTGACCATCTTGTATCTGGAACTGCATGAGGCAATGAACCAAGGAGGAAAAGAGAAAGTTCTGGCTCACTCTACAGAGTGAACAGGGTAAAATCCCTCGTACGGCATCCATTCTTTGAACACCACGAGGAGTAATTTCTGGGGATCACTAAATTGAATGCAGGACCCAAACACCTCAGCAAAAAGCCAGTGGCAAAAAGCCACGGCAGGTTCCCTAGCACCTTCACTAACGAGTTCAGCACTACACACAGACAGGGACATGCTTGTTTCAAACCAAGTCTCAAAAGAGGAAAGTTTGCCACAGGCTGCAATAGAGCTTTCTGGAACCAAGTCTTGCTACAGTGACCATCATGGCAGGTTGATGAATGGAGTTCCTGGAAAATGGGTTGAAAGTCAGCCTGTGTCACTGTGCCTGTGGCCATCACCAACGGCTGCACAGCCCCTAAATCAGGATGGGGAGCCAGGAGAGAGCAGCGGTAGGTAGGGGTTTTAACTTAACAAGTGTCAGGGTGCCCAACTTGGCCAGGGCCCTGCAGGTCTGGATGTAAAAAAGAGACCACTTTTAAGGCTGGTCCACCTTGACAGCATCTTTCAAACCTGTGCCCCGATTTCAACATGGGGTTCCCTCTGCGTGGCTTTCCACTCAGGAACCACAATGAGCTGAAAGGAACAATGTGCCTGGACCCTGCCTCTCAGGGCTGAGTGTTCATGTAGATTTACACAAATCATGTAGAGGATGTGGAGGGCAAAGTGGGCCTCTGTCTAGGTGAGCTGTGTGGAGTGTGGCAGCTAGTAGCTTGACAGAGACCTTCTTTCCTCAGCATCCGTCCACTCCTAGATACCCAAACTCTGGGTCATGCACAGCACAGAGCAGATTCTGGACTCACTGAGTCAACAGAAAACTTCGAAAAGCCAGAATGCCCTTTCCAGGGCTCCTCTCACTTTCCTTTAACCCTCCCTCCCTAATCCATTCCCAGTTCAACAACAAAGACTTATTTCCTGGACAATGAATGAGTGCCAAACAAGAGTCATTTGACATGGCAGACACACAGACACACAGAACATGTCCCTGTCATCCTGGTTGTGGTAGAGCAAGGAAGACACAACCTTCTCCAAGTCCAACTGCATTTACTGAGGACCAGCCTTGTGTTCTAGCCAACTTTGAGCTTCTCCCAAATCCTGGGTGATCATTAATTTAGGTTCCTGGCCCCCAAAGAAATGAGGGTTCTATCCCTACATGGGATCCCCTGGTCGGGCCCAATGTCAAACTCTACAGCAAGGCTAAGGGAGAGTTGGGGACTCAGATACTCTGCTCCAGGTCTCAGAGATGGAGGAAGGTTCGGCCACTAGCTAAGTGGTGTGGGCAGCCTGTGGACAACTGCCAATGCCAGAGAACAAGAATCCACGAAGGAGTACAGACCTCATAACATCTGGATCTGAGCCCAGCCAGAGCTACTTGGAACTCTGCCTCCAAACGAAAAGATCATGTTAACTTTGTGCATCAATATCATACACTTCATCACTATGTAATAACCCAAAACATCACAATAAAATAAAAGGGAAATACAGTATATAAATATAAAATATAAATATATAAAATATAAAAACAAAATATAATACACCGGTGTTGGTTTAAGTCACTACATTTCTGGCACTTTTTTTTTTAACAGTCAGAAACTGGCCCATTCATTCCATTAGAATTATTCTCACATTCTTCACCTCCTATTTACACAAATTCTTATCTGCCTGCCTTCTGGCCTTCACCATCTAAGCCCTTCTGTGCAAACCCTACTCTCCATTTGCTAATGGCATTTTTCTTTCAGCCCCTCCCAGACACACGCCTGACTATATCTTGACCGCTGTCTTGTGTATATATACAAATGGCCCCAAAATTCCAGATACTTTAAAGTTTTATTCACCTGTTGGCTAAATTCTGAAGAGGGCCTTAATGTTACGCAGTCTCAACTCAAACACAGATGGCGTCAGTGCGCCCTTAAATTAGGGGCTCCCACCCTGTGTGTTCATATAACTTCTGAAATATTACTTTGCGCTTTTTCTCCTGAGGCTCCATCCCCAGAGCTCTCTTTATAAAAGCCTCTGGTTGCTTTACATGTGGGACATGTACAGGGTCAGCATCTTCCTCATAGTGGGCAAAAGGCTTCCTCCCTGCTGTGTAAAAATGCTTCCCTGTAGGAGTCTGGATGGCAAATGTGACAGGCTCCCAGCTAACAGTGAAATATTCCCATTCTTAACCTCATCTTCCCTATTCACATCCCGACTCTCTGGAGAGATAGTTTCCCTGGAGCAGGATGGATAGCCCAGGCTTAATAGTATCTGCACTGTGCGTATTTCTAAAAGCACTCAACCCTGGACAATTTGTCTCACTGGGACTGAGAGCAGGACTAGAGGGATGCCTGTCTTCAAGTTACTAAGTTACAAGGAGAAACCTGCTTGAGATATCGATGTTCTCTGACTAGTGGCCAGACCTAGTTCTATTGGCAACAAAGGCTGGGCAAATATTGTCTCTGCTTCTTGGGAGTAAGTTCAGAAAATCGACTAACGTGAGCAACTCTATACACAAAGCGGATTCAGTCTGGGCATTGCTCGACCACTGTGTATGCCCACTTGCTGACATTGATTTGAGATTCAGGTCCAACTGAGTCTCACCCTGGGGGCGGTGTCCAGCAATTATTGAGCTGACCCTGACAGTGTGGCTCAGCAGTGACTCTGAAGCTAGGACCTGCCTGCCCAGTTGTGTAACCAAGTGCTGCCACCTGCGTTTAAAGAACTATTATATTGAATAAAATGAGCCAGAGGGAAAGGGAGAGATATAGAATAATCTCATTCATTTGTCGGATATAAGGAAAACAAGAGATAATATGGAAATAATACCCAGAGACAACAGAAAAATCAGGAAGTCCAGCCCAGGGTAGAAAGCTCCCCATAAAGAGGGGAGGGTGTAGCTGTTGCTAGAATAGAGAAGGGTCTATTAGGACAATGATAGTTGGAACTGACTGCTCTGAACAAGAATTTGGCATTGAAAGTAGAAAATGAAGAGGCAAGGCACCCCTCCATTAACAATAGTGCAAACCAAAGTGTCAAAAAGGAGGAGAGAAAGAGAAGAGGAGGAGGAGGAGAGAGAGTGAGAGAAAGAGAGAGAGAGAGAGAGAGAGAGAGAGAGAGAGAGAGAGTGAGAGAATGAGAGAGAGAATGAGAGCGAGTACAAACTGCTCTAGAGCAATGTGGGGGTAGGAGGGAACTGGTTTTAGGAAGGGTTCACTGGTAAAGAATGGTGTACATTTTTTTTTTTTTTGGTGGGGACCATACCCAGTGGCACTTGGGTTATTCTTGGCTCTGCACTCAGAAATCACTCCTGGCAGGCTCAAGGGACCATATGGGATGCTGGGATTGATCCTGGGTAAGCCATGTGCAAGGTAAATGCCCTCCCCACTGTCCTATCACTCCAGCTCCTGATGGTGGGTATAAATTTTATAAATGAAACCCAATAATCAACTATTTTGTAGCTATGGTGTTTAAATAAAGAGATTAAAAATAAACAAACAAGTCCAGATGTTTATAACCTGCATAATGCAGTCCTCATGGGGCATCCTGACTGCTCCACATAAAAGGCTGTGCCAGCTCCAGAGGAGAGCAAGTAGAACTAGCACCGGACACTTAGCAGGTTGCACCTTCTTTACAAAGTAAAGCTGCTATCCAGGGTGTGGAGGGCAGGCACCTTCTCTTTTAGAACTGTTAACTAACTTCTGCTGTTGTACTTGTCTCTGGCAGTGCTTGTGACCCTGAGTAAATTTAACCATGCACCCTCACCCTTTCTGAGAGTTAAACTAAGTGCACATGTCACTCTCTTGCTTCTTCAAACCCATAACAACCACATGAAGTCACAGAGACACCATCTGTTTTGCTCAAGAGATCTTGGGAAGGGGCTGGAGCAATAGTACATCAGAAAGGGTGTTTGCCTTGCATGCAACTGTCTTGAGTTCGATCCTTGGCATCCCATATGGTCCCCCAAGCCTTACTCCTTACCCCCAAGGAGTTATTTCTAAGTACAGGAATAGGCCCTGAGCATTGCTGGGTGTGGCCCAAAAACAAACAGAAATTGATCTGTAAAAGAAATGTATTTGTGTGCACTCATAACTGTTTCATCCCTCAGAAGAGTCTATTATGTTGTCACTGTGAAAAAAGACTTACAATCTCCGTGTTTCTACTCTGAGAGAAGAACCTACAAAGGTATATGGAAAGAAGGGTACGAGGTGGGTGTTGTAAGCATAAAATAGATCTATGCTCCTCCAAAAGATATAAGAATTCACAGTATTTGGAACTACTATATACAATCCTGGAGTATTATATTATTACCAGCCACCTGTTTACATTTTCAAAGGGGAGAATGGTGAGGCGCCAGTTGGCAGTTATTCAGACAGTGCCTAGGTGAAAATGAAAAATGATGATCAGGGCCCAGCAGGTAGGGTGACCAGTGAGTAGGTGTTTGCCGAGCTGGTTTTAATCCCAAGCATATCGTCACCTGAGTTTGCCAGGAATAATTTCTAAGAGCCAAGAGTAAATCTAACCCAGTGTGGCCCAAAACAACCACCATCACACACATACACACACAAAAAAGTGATCATTCAGTGTGAGAAAAATGAGGCCTCAGGATAGGGCAGGGCAGGTCTGAGGTCAGTGCTGTCCCTCAGCAGACACAATGTGGGGAATCCCCTGCACCCTGTCCAAGTTGTGTTTCCTCATGTGAACTCAGGGTGGCAATTACTACTCTTATCTGAATATCAGCCTGAAAATTCTAGTTCAGTGTATGTGAGAAACTTGGTGATATCTTCACTCGAGGTCTGAGAGCCTGCCTGTTGCTCTATCTTGGCCACCAAACTATGAGAAGGCCAAGAAACATGACTATGAAAGTTCTCAGGATCCCTGTTAAAGATGCTTGTTTCCCTTGTTCTCCTGGAGTTTGCAGACTAGAAGGGGAGGCAAAGAACAAGGGCTTGAATTGTGTCCTATGACATCAGATGGTGATCAGGCACTTATGTATTAAAGGGAAAAAGCAGACACAGAATCAGGGCCAAGGCCCAAGCGATAGTAAAGGCGCTAAGGTGCTTTTCTGTATGCAACTGTCCTCAGATTGATCCTGGGCACCAAATGGTTCTCCAGCATCTCTGGGAGTGACTCCTGAGCACAAAGCTTGGAACACTGCCAAAGGTGGCCCAAATGTGGCCCAATCCCCCTCCTGCCCCCCACCCTGCACCTAAGAACTACTGGCTGATAAATAGGATCTTAAAATCCTTTTTGTTTGTTTGGTTTTTTCTATTTGTTTTTTGGGTCACACCCGGCAGTGCTCTGGGGTTACTCCTGGCTGTATGCTCAGAAGTCACTCCTGGCAGGCTCAGGACTATATGGGATGCCGGGATTTGAAACAGGGTCTGTCCTGTGTTGGCCATGTGCAAGGCAAACGCCTTACCATTGTGCTATTGCTCCAGCCCTGGATCTTAAAATCTTAATGAAATATAATTTACCAGGTTGCCAAAATTCCAAATCTATAGAGAAAACAATTAAAAACAGGCAAAGGATCTAAACAACAAACATTTTTTGCAAAGAAAATCAGATGGTTAAAAGACACAAATTCGGGGCCGGAGAGATAGCAGGGAGGTAAGGCATTTGCCTTTCATGCAGAAGGACAGCGGTTTGAATCCCGGTATCCCATATGGTCCCCTGTGCCTGCCAGGGGCGATTTCTGAGCATAGAGCCAGGAGTAACCCCGAGCGCTGCCGGGTGTGACCCCCCCCCTAAAAAAAGACACAAATTCATTCTATTACAAGGAAAAAGGCAAATCAATATCACATCCAGACTTTTAGTTCACACGAGAAAAAAAAAAAAAGAACAACAATTATCCAAAAGATAAGAAACATCAAGTACCGAAAAGGGAATGGGAGAATGTAACCAGTCAACCCACTGGTGTGAAGGTGAACTGTAAGAGTACTCAGTGCCTGTAGAAAACAAGTAAGAAGATTCCTAGAGAAATGAAAGCCAATTATACACAGTTTAGTTATTTCTGTGTATTTAGGTCCCAAGTACAAAAATACCCAGAGAGTTTATGAGGCATTGTCCACAGAAGCCCACTAATACATCTAATAATATATAAGTGTGTTGTTGTGGTGTTTGGGGTTTTTTTTTTTTTTTGGTCACACCCAGCAGTGCTCAGAAGTTATTCCTGGCTCCACACTCAGAAATCACTCCTGGAGTGTTTGGGGAACTGTTTATTAATTATTTGCGTTACCCTGCTTCAGACCTATTCATCCAGGGTTGGAAATATGGCACATGGGTTGATTTCACAACTGGTGCCTGAACAGTGACCCACAGACTTGAGAAGACCCAAGGATGGCGAGTGACTGGACCTGGTGGATAATCACCATAACAACCCCCTCAAGCTGGACTGAGTGTGCAGTGCCTTTCAGTTGTTCTACTTCTACTGAACTTCTACTGAACTTCTACTGAAGTTCGGACTGGCTTCATGATGCTCTGGTCCATCTACCTGTATTTCTCACTCTGGACTGTATGTACCAGGCTCCCTAGAGATTCTCCCATGCATATACCCCAAAGGGGAAGGATGCCTTCCCAATGGTGACGAGTTCCCATAGAAAGGCCAATGCCCACTGCCTTTCTTCTACCAAAGGTGCTTGTCTGAGGTCCTCCATCCCCACCCCAATCTGCAGCAGCTTATTGAGATCACTGATGGGGTAGAAGCCCAAAAAACAGACCCATTGGAGGAGAACCAACAGCAGGGAGATGAGTGGGTCCCCCCCAAATTCTGGCTAGGCATCAAAGGCCTTTCTGACCCGGGTGACCTCAATAGCCTACCACAGAATGGGGAGATGAGGAATTCAAGCCCAGCCAAAGTCCCAATGAGGAGAAGTTGCTTTCAGAGCCTCTTGCAACTTTCTTCTAGGTTAATCTCTTGACCCTAATTGCACTGGTCACTACAGTGCTGGTTAAACTGTGTATTCTACCTGTATAGATCTTAATAGCTACTTTTTTGTTCTATGTTCCTCTATAAACAGATAATTATATATTCATCTCTAGTGGTTTAATATTATTTCGCACAGTCCTGGAAAACACATAATGTTGTTGTTAGATTTTTAATGGTTTTCAGCTATCCTAGTGAATGTTTCCTAACTGCTATGATGCTGAATTGTTGTAGAATAAAAATATAAATCCATGAGTTGGGGGAGACATCCCCAGGCACCGTGTTTCTAACCCCTTTGGTGGATGGGTCTGATGAAGCAGGATAGTGGAGGAGAAATAATATATCAAGCAGTCAGAAAATTAATTGGAGTTAGTCTGCTTTACTTCATGGCTTTTCTCTGCCGTGTCCTGCCTATCTCCGTGTGCTCTCTCTGATCTGCTCTGCCTGTGCTATGTGCTCATTTTCACCAGCCCAAAGCCAGACCCTTTCATTGTTATCCAGAATCCCATCCACCAGGATGGGGAAGACCCTGTAATCCACGTGGGCTTTTACATACCAAAAGAAGAGGTTAGAAAAAAAGGAAGTTGGGAGAAGGGTTCTCCTACAGATTATGTATACTATTTAGCAACTCATTTTCAAATTATGTCTGCAAAAATTTCTAATGTCTTTGTCCACAGAAGTCTATGGAAAAGGAACTTGGATACTATAGACTCTTATTACAGTGCTCATTATAAGAATGTTTTAGCAAACTTATTTTCAAACTGTATATATCTGTAGGAAAGTTTTTATAAATTTGCTTAGAGAAGTTTATGGAAAAGAAACTCGGATGCTCTGTCCAGGGGTCCTCAAACTTTTTAAACAGGGGGCCAGTTCACTGTCCCTCAGACCATTGGAATGTCTGACTATAGTAAAAACAAAACTTATGAACGAATTCTTATGCACACTGCATATATCTTATTTTGCAATGAAGAAACAAAACAGATACAAATAGAATATGTGGCCCACGGGCCATAGTTTGAGGACCACTGCTCTAGACTTATATTTCAGTGCTCAGTGTAAGGAAGTTGAAGAACATGTTTTCAAATTAAGTATATCTACATTAAGTTTCTAAAGTTTATGTTTGAAGAAGTGTATGAAAGATTTGTGATATGTATAAAACAAAGATATGGAAAAAGCTAACTGCTTTGAGAATGATGTTTGTACAATCTAACCTATGATACTTTTTAGAGACTTGCAGTGAATTCTTGGAATAAGACAATTTCCTCTCCACCTTACTTACTACTAAAGGATTTTTTTCTTTTTATTTCCCCAACTTTTACTGGGCCTATGCAAATTAACAGCCACTCTGGGGTTCCTGCCTCTTTGTACTTACAGAACAACAGAACAAAACTTTCCTAGCCTTTCTCAACATTTTCTTTTGAACAGAAAGGGTGAATTGTTAGATCACACCCTGATTTTACCCAAACAAAGGTGTCCCCCCAACTTCCTCTTTCCTTTTCACCTTTTATATCCCTTTAATAAGTACATGTCCACTTAGACCAGAATAGCTTGATACAGGTACTTTCATCGAACACTTGACCCTCCCCCTCCTGGTTGGTAAATAAAGAGGTTTCAGTTTGTCTAGGTGGGCAAAGTGGAACCATGAGGTGAGAAGAGAACCAACTCCATGATTCTCTCTTGACAAGCGTGGTGGTTTTTTGTTTGTTCGTCTGGTGTGGGTCACACCAGGCAGTGCTCAGGGGTTACTCCTGGCACTACACTCAGAAATGGCTCCTGGCAGGCTCAGGGGACCATATGGGATGCCGAGATACCAACCACTGTCCTTCCACATGCAAGGCAAATGCCCTACTTCCATGCTATCTCTCTGGCCCCTAGCTTGGTTGTTTTTTCTTTTTTTCCTAGCTTGGTTTTTTAATTCTTTGTGGCTATCCTACTTTAGACCCATTCACCTGGGATTGGAACTACAGCATATGGGGTGATTTTTACAGGGACCATATGTGGTTCCAGGGATCAAACCTGAGTTGGCTATGTGTAACACCCTACCTGCTGTGCTATCGCTCTGATCCCAAGTTTTGGTGGTTTTTTTGTTTTGTTTTGTTTTTTGTTTGCTTTGTTTAGTTTTGTTTTGGCCACATCCAGCTATATTCATGGCTTACTCCAGGGACTATATTCAGCTCGGATCAAAATACTTAGGGCTGTGCAGGCTATGCCAGCTCAAGCACCAAAAACCATATATAATGTGCCAATGTATTTATGATTAGTGGAAAAGAGTCAACGAGTTACGAACATAGGTAAGGGGTAAAATGTTGCCATTTGGGCCAGTTACATGCAAGACAAATGCCCTACCCACAGTACTATCTGCCTGGCTCCAGATCCAACAACTTTTATTATCATATTTGGGTCAAGAATGGCTTGGACTTGCAGTGGTCCTCAAACTATGGCCCGTGGGCCACATATTCTATTTGTATCTGTTTTGTTTCTTCATTGCAAAATAAGATATATGCAGTGTGCATAAGAATTCGTTCATAAGTTTTGTTTTTACTATAGTCAGACCCTCCAATGGTCTGAGAGACAGTGAACTGGCCCCCTGTTTAAAAAGTTCGAGGACCCCTGATTAGAGAATGGGAAACAGAGATACTTGCTATGGGCTGCTATTCCCACTCAAGCACAGGGGAGCCCAGGGTTGACAGGGAAGGCTGCAACACATGCTGATGAATGAACCAATTAGCTGCTGTGTGAGGGAGAGAGTATCCAGGCATGGAGCCTGGCCTGCTGCCTTATGAGAAGCAGCTTCAGCCAAGGTAGGTCTGGAGCTTGGCTAGGGGGAGGTTAGAGGTCTGGTTCTAATTATGGTCTGAGATAGGGTTTTATTGAGTCTGCTTGGGATGTCTGATATACAGGTAAGGAAGTCAAGGCATCAGCTGAACGCCTACATCTAAATGGAGGACTATCTATGCCAGTTTGCCAGCACAAATGATAAGTAAAATATTGGACGTAGAGCACAATGCAGGTGAGCCAACAGTGAGAGCCAAGTCAAGCTAAGCAACCTGGAATGAGCTGACTCAGCCCAGGAGCCAGCAGAGAGATAGAGAAAACCAGGGAGAAAAACAAGATAAAGATGTCTTACCAGCAGAACAAGGGATCTCTAAAAAGAGCAGGTGCTGCTCCTAGGGTGACTAAATGAGAATTGAGAAATAATCTTTAGCTCTCCTCCCTAACCTACAAGCCTGGGACCTGCAAAAGGAGGTCTCCACAGATGAAGGGTGTGAAAGCCTGGAGGGAGGTAAGGTGTTTAAAGAGATAATGGAAGTACATGGACTAGGTGGGCAGTTGGGTTTTCAGATTATGTAGGGATCAGACACATGAGACTTGGGATCCAGGGAATACTTCAGGTTTTTTTGTTTGTTGTTGTTTTTGTTTTGTTTTGAGGCAATAGGTGGTGGTATTCAGGGTTTACTCCTGGCTCTGAGCTCAGGGGTCACAGATGGTAGGGGTCAGGGAAGAGAACCCTAATGACGTGTGTTTACACATCAGCAGAGTGCAAGGCAAGTGCCTTCCCTGCCAGAGCATCTCTCCAGGCCCAGAGCTACCAGCCTGTTGGTCTGCTGAGAGCTGGCCATGGCCAGGGACATTTAGGTGATTCTGTACAGGCAGGTGCTGTGATCAGAGGAAACAGGGTGACATCATGAGGCCAGTTTATCCCTAGAAGTGCAAGTTGTGCCAGCTCAACCAAGATGCAAGATCAAGGAAACTGAGGAAACTACTTAGTGGTAAGACTTCTTTCTCTATGATCTTTATTTACTCTGAAATAGTGAGCAGGTAGGAGGTGGGGTGGGGAGGCAACATGGGGATTTTACAAGCGAGAACTGATTAAAATAAAAAATCACTTGTTTCCACCTTTATGTTAGGGAATAGATCAACTTCCTGCAACTGCAGCCTCTGTAGAGCCCTGGAAGATTCCAAAACCTTCCTTCTACTTATTTCCTTCAACATACCAATTTCCCCACTTTTCTACCAGAAGTGGAACAAATCCATTCTTTCCTTTCCCCTCTAAGTTAGCCAAAGTCTACTTCTCGTCTGGATTTTGGCCAAAGCACCCTCCTCACTGTATCCAAGAAGCACACGGAAAGTTACTACCAGCGCTGGTTAAGTGTGAGAGCCAGGGCTTGGGGCCAGATAATCAATCCTGAAAGTCAGGTCCAGGTCGATGATGAACAGCAGATGTTCCCTGGTAAGGAACAGCAAACCACAGACTTTGAGCTCCTTTGAGTGGCAGGAACAGCCGTGCTCTTGGCTCGGCTCACTCTGCTCAACATGGACCTGTAGCACCAGCCACATTCCTGAAGCTCTGGCTCTACAAAGGCAGTTGCAGGCAGAGCATCCTGGAGGAAGGACAAACCTGTGAGCATGGCTGGTCCCACCAGGAGACTGTCACTAAGCAGTGACCTCAGGTGGACCCACAAGTGCCTGGGCAGAGGCTGGGACAGCTCAGGCATTTCCCACAGCCCCAAAAGCAAACTCCTTCCTCTTTCTCCCCCCAGTCTTCCTCTTTTCCTCTCTCCTTCCTCTTTTCTCTCTCTCTCTATTTATATATTTACAATCAGTCTAAGGCAGGGGTTCTCAAAGTTGAATGCTCAATAGAATCACCTGAAGAGATTTAAAAGACCAAAAGCAGGGCCGAGTAATAGTGCAGTGGGCAGGGCACTTGACTTGTACGTGACTAACTTGGGTTCAATCCCCAGCATCCCATATGCCCACCCCAAGCTCCTCCAGGAGATATCCCTGAGTGCAGGCTCAAAGGTAAACTCAACACCACTGGGTATGGATTAAAAGACAGAAAGATGTATCAAAGCAATAACTTAGCAGGACACTTGCCCAGCACACGTCTAACTCAGGTTTGATCCTGGAAATTCCATAAGGTTACCTGGCACTGCCAGGACTAATTACTGAGTACAGATATAGGAATAACCCCTGAACACCACTGGTTGTGGTCCTCCCCCACCCCCACCCCCCAAAAAAAAACAAGCATTAAAGAAAGAATGAATGTTTAGAAACTTTGTTCTAACTCCTGGCAGTTCACATCCTTTATGAAAAAATGAAAAGTTGAGAAATAAGAACTTTAAATATTATTTTAACTAATGAGCAAACTCCCGCAGCACCTGGCCAGGTTTGAAGGAAAGGAAAGAAAATAAAGCCTCAAAGTCTATTCCATACTTTCGGTGCTTTCAGAATGTTGCCTTCAACCATCACAAAAGTGGGGCCTGCTTCTTTCTCCTGGTTTGGGCTGAATTCAGTGCCTGCCTGGCTTCTGAAGAACAAAACACCCAGAGAAGGTGGAAGGCCCCCTGAGACTTGTCCCCACCAATGTGTGGCCATTTCTCGCTGTGCTGTGCAGTAGGGCTGCTGAGAGGCCTTTGGGGAAACTGATGCCTCCTACTAGCACCCAGGCCAGTGAGCCCCCAGGAAGGGGGGCATAGGAAGAGTCTTGCAGGGCTGAACTTGAACTGAAGCCCCTTGTTGGCTAAGCAGCTCTGGAATTCTGGGCCCACAGGAACTAGGAAATAAGCAGTGTCTGAGTCCATAATCATGGACCATGTCATAGGATTCCCTGAGCACAGAACCAGAGAAAATCCCTGAGCACAGGTGGGTATAACCACCCCAATCCCCCCCCCAAAGAAACAGCCCCCCTTCAAAATTTCCCAGGGCCGGTAATATTTTAAAATATTATTATTATTATTATTATTATTATTATTATTTTGGTTTTTGGTTTTTGGGTCACACCCGGCAGCAGTCAGGGGTTACTCCTGGCTTTTAGGCTTAGAAATCGCTCCTGGCAGGCATGGGGGACCATATGGGATGCCGGGATTTGAACCACGGACCTTCTGCATGCAAGGCAAATGCACCACCTCCATGCTATCTCTCCGGCCCCTTAGAATATATTTTATAATATTTTAATATATTATGTGATATACCCTGGCCCTGTGCTCAGGAATCATGCCTGGCAGAGCTCAGCTGAACCATGTATGGACTCAAAACTAAGTCAGCAGCATGCAAGGCAAGTGCCTTTACTCCCATACAACCTCTCAAGCCCAGAACTGGTCCTTTCTTCCACAAGCTGCCCCGATCAATAAAAAAGATCACTCATCTCTATCTCAGCCTAGTGAGCAACCCTTCAGGGATGAGCAGGACTTCAACAGTCACTTGAGCTAAGGAGAAGAATTGAATTTCTCTGTGTTACTGAAATATTACTGAGCATGAATGAAGTACCTGGTTCTAGAAATAACCAGGGCAAGTAACAAAAGGTAGAAACTGGGCTCACTGCCGAAGCTGTGGGTGGGGTGAATGCAACAGCAAAATTTTTTAATTTTGTTTAAAATTTAAATTAATTTTGTTTTTGAAGAGAGCTATAATCAGTTTAATATAATAGGGAACAAAGCTTGAGGTATTAGGTATAGGGAAATAAGAAGTCAGATCTACAAGGCTCTAAGGATATTACTTAGTCTAACAGGGTTATTTTCTTTCTTTTTTTGTCTGTTTGCTTTTCATTGCAATTTTTTTAAATAATATTTTATTTAAACACTTTGGTTACAAATATGATTGTGGTTGGGTTTTAGTCATCATAAAACCCCCCATCATAAATTAATTTTTTTAATTTAAAATTTTTTTTGTTTGTTTGTTTTGGGGGGGGTCACACCCGTCAGTGCTCAGGGGTTACTCCTGGCTTCACACTCCGAAATCGCTCCTAGCAGTCTCGGGGGACCATATGGGATGCCGGGATTCCAACCGATGATCTTCTGCAAGAAAGGCAAACGCCTTACCTCCATGCTATCTCTCCGGCCCCTTAATTTAAAATTTTAAGCATCCCTGAAGATGTCCTGAGGTCACAAAAAAATTGTGCTTTATTCTGCAAACTCTATAGTTTCTGGGTCCTCTCTGGGGGTGCTGTGACCCTGAGTAATAGAAAATGTGTGCCTATAACTCTCTTAGCCCTGGTCACAATGTCCTGTTTATGGGAAAAATCCTATTAGAACATTATAGAGGATGTCACTCTGGACCCTCATTCATTCTCCCTGTCTTTTCTCCTTTTAATAGGAGTTTGTCTGAGTGAGGTCTTTATCTGGGTGAGGAACAGGGATCTCCAGTATTAATCCCCCCACCAAGCTTAAATGAACGGGGCCTCCTCTCCTCTCCAGCCTTCCCTCAGTCTCCTTCTGGGTTCTAGTGCCGTCATTGTACATCTGCCCTTTGGGGCTAGCCAGGTTGGTGCTGGGGAGGGAATAGGGAACAAACATCACTCCTTAATCCCTTCCACCAAATGCAAATGGGGCTGTCTTTTTAGGTCTTTCCCAGCATCCTTCTTTCCCTCCCACCAGCCCTCATTTTCCCAAACAGAACTGTGTCCCCACGAAGTCATTTCAATTTATATTATAGACTTCCTGGCAGATTGGATCTAGCACTTCTTTCAATAGCCTAAGAAATCCAGCACTCCAAACCACTAAATGCAAAGTCAATGGGGAAGCTAAAGAAGACATCTACTTTTCAAGTCTAGAAAACTAAGTAATATGGTAATGAGCACTATAAGAGGAGTCTATACCATGAAATATTGTCTAGTGGGTCTTAAGCATCCAGTTTCCTTTCCTAAAAGCAATCTAAAATTATGAGCATGTGGTATAATGGTAAACTACCTACAATTGAAAACATTACAATAACATGTTCAGTTAATGAGCTCTGTAGCAGGAGCTCATGACATGCAGAAGGCTAAGGAGAGAAATCCTGGTAAATTTCCAAGTCCACCTAAATGCCTGAACCTTATAGATGAGGACCTAAAATCAACAATTAATGGGTTAGCAATGGAAATCAAGGAGTCACTGTGAAATTAAGAAATCTATAGATGAACAATTGAACCAACTTAAAGAACTCTTTCAGAAGATGAGAGAAAACATACAAAGGGAACTGAAGGAACTGAAAAGCATGTTAGCAAGCCATAATACTAGAATTACACAGGCAGAGAAGTTTGCATAGATGAACTTGAAGACAAATTACAAGCCAGTTGGGATAAAGAAGTCAAAAAAGAAAGGAGAGACAAAACCATGGAAGAAAATGTAAGGCACTTAACAAAGACAGGAGAAATAATCTCCAAATTATAGGAATTCCAGAAGGGGAAGAAAAATGGGAAAAGGGAAGAATAAGTAGTGAGGGAGATAATAGCAGAGAACTTCCCCACCCTTGGGAAAGAGGTTTATCTACAAATCCAAGAGGCAAAAAGAGTGTATAAAAAAAATAAACCATAACAGAACAACACCAAGACATTTGGTAATTCAAAGGCAAAACACACACACACACAGAGAGAGAGAGAGAGAGAGAGAGAGAGAGAGAGAGAGAGAGAGAGAGAGAGAGAGAGAGAGAGAGAGAGATTCTTTAAAGCAGTAATGGAGGAGAAAAAATCCTCAAGTATAAAGGAAACAACATAAGAATCAAACCAGATCTTCCATTTAAAACAATCCAGGCAAGAAAAGAGTGGAATGACATATTCAAACTACTGAATGAAAGAAACGTTCAAACTAGAGTCCACTACCCAGCAAAACTCTCATTTATAAGGAGAAGGAGGGTTAAAAACATTCTTTGACAAAAAGAACTCGCAATTTTGCACTAACAAAAACCAACCCTAAATGAGCTTCTCAAAGAGCAATTACACAAACCAAATCCCCAATTGTAACAACAACCCTACACAATATAATGGCACAACAGCTCTTTCTGTCAACAATTTTCTTAAATTTCAGTTGATTCAACTCTGCTGTCAATAACAGATAAAGCTGTTTAGTTTGGACAGGTGTCCAATCAAGTGATCTTTATAGATACCTATAATAATGTTCTAATGCTTTTATGCATAGAAATGCAGAATGCATTTGAAGCCATGGACTTCCACTAAAATGATCACTATAGGTCGTTTTGATGTCTTAATTTTACTATGTCTATAATAACTCCTTGATTTTTTTGTCCACAGTGGTACTTGGAGATATAGGTTGGTCACCCCAGGTACACATCACAATGCTATACTACATTAGACTCAGAAGACAGGGCTCATTATGATAATGCCATGACAAAAATTCTAATCTATTCATTTTCTACTTGATTATGCTTGCTAATATAATCTCATGTTTATGTCCACAGATAGTAATGGAACATGTAACTGCATGTCATGAGCTCCTGTTACAGAGCTCATTAACTGAATGTGTTATTGTAATGTTTTCAATTGTAGGTAGTTTACCATTATACCATATGCTCATAATTTTAGATTGCTTTTAGGAAAGGAAACTGGATGCTCAAGACCCACTAAATGATATTTCATGGTATAGACTCCTCTTATAGTGCTCATTACCATATTACTTAGTTTTCTAGACTTGAAAATTATTATTGTTTTTAAGAATGCCCTATACACAATCTAACCCATGAAGCCTTTCTTCAGTAAAGTTTACTCTCATGATTGCCAATCATGGTTAGCCTAGAAAATGGAAAACTTAACAGCTTTATATATTTTTAAGCATTCTGTCCCATTTCACCTAGGTCAGCTGCTTTTCAACTAGTCCATGAATCAATCCTCAGTGTCTGCCTATGTGTGCACATGAGTGTATACGTTGGCTATGTCGTTGTCTAATGTCTGACTGTAACATATGTCTGTGTTGTATATTGTCCTTCCTTTCTCCTGTCATATATAACCCCTTCTTCTTCCCTTTGCTTCACTCTCATCTGTTATTTTCCCCCTTTTTATCCTTTTTACCTCCCGTTCTTAACTCCTCATGAAGCAGAACATTCTCCCATTCCAGCCAGCTGCCAACCAACTCCCAAAATGAAAAGATAGATTCTTAGTCTGAGAAGAAGCTACTAATTTGCTCTTAGTGGCCCCTTTCCCCTCACTGTAACTTTTGCTTGCTACCAGAGTCGGTTTCTGAGAAGCCACTGGCTCGAGGACATTTCCTGATATGACTGCTGGGAGTCATTTTTTGGACTCCACAAGACCAAATCACAGATTAAAAATGTGCTCTGGATTTCCCCTCCTCTCAAGACTATTTCATAAAGACTTAAAGGGAACATGTATATCTCCTTTGACTATTTCTTTAGATGTATTTCCTTAATAGGTATAATGCTTATTGAATATATATGTTGTGGCAATTTCGCCCTTTGGGGGGATCTGTTTAGTAAGAAATTCTAGTAGATAAGTTTCTCTAGTGTTGAGAGTTCATGTTAGAACCAAGGTATAGGGATTGTTGGGCTTGTTACCTCTGGCCCCATATGCACCAGTAATACCTTGTGGCATTGTTCCTTTTTGCAAATGCACATTAAAAAGGGAAAATCTGACATGTGTAATTAAGTTCTTACCTAATAGAGATAGAGACACATAAATTTTATACTGCAGTGGGGCCTTACACCTTGAACACTTGTCATAGTGACTTGGCTTAGGTTTCAGGAGATCAGACATTGACATTCATCCCGAACTTTGGATACCATCTACCGAAACAACCACAGTTTTCTACACCATCACCAGGAATCAAACTTCTACCAGGGAAGGCCCTACTGCTGCCCTGGCATCGACTTAGAAGAACCCAAAGAGGGTTCTTATGACACACTGACGACTTAGTAACAGCAACAACCTGCTTTTGGGGCAGGGTTCTCTGCATTGCCACCTAAGTAAAGTTTAAAGTGAGATGAAACCAGAAGATGCTCCGTGTCACCCTGACTGTACATAGGATCTATACAAAAACCAGGATCTCTAACCACAGAAACCTGTCAGCAACAACGATGATTATGAAGAGATTTTACTGGGACCACAGAGAAAGACTTTGGGGTTAGACAACTTAGTATGCCTGGAGCCCAGAGTTGGTCTTATACCAGAATACTTCATAGGTAAGGTCTTTCTGTTTTTAGGCCAAAGGTTTTTCCTTTCTATTTCTCCCATATTTTGCTGTGCATATGCAAATAACAACTGCCACACACACACACACCTTTTTTATTGTATTTTTTAATATCTTATCTTAAAAAAAAAAGCTTACTAAACCTTCTGCTATTGTATTAATGACTTTGTTGGAGATAAAATAATTTTCACAAATATACTTGATACTGAACTTTTTCTTCTCTTCCATTTTATTTTTTGTTTTTCTTTCTATTTTTTAAATAACTTTGCTTTCTATCATCTTAAAACAAATGTATTATGATCAGTATGTCAACTATATAATGCATTCTCTTTAAATAAAAAAAAGGAGTTTGTCCGCAGATAAGCTTAAACACTGAGTTTTGAGGGGCCTTCAGAATACAGCCAGGAACCTTGGTCCCCACCAGCATGTCATACTCCTTCAAGTTCAGTGCCCATATCAATGAAGAATTTCAGGTCTGTAGCAGGAGATGAAGAAAGCACCAAGGAGGAGGAAGGGAGCGAGATGCAGTCAGGTAGAGAACAGGAACCCACATTGGCCTACCAGAGCCCTGTAGTCTGAAAGCTCAGGCCTCAGTCTCTCTGAGGCAGGGTGACTGTGGGACAGATTCTCTGATGGGGTCATGACTCAGCTTCCTGCTCTGTTGAGTGAGCAGGAAAGGAAATTACTTCCTCTGGTGGTATGAGGACAAAGGACAATTTCTGCCTCCAATAATTGCCTCAGGATAAACCTTTGTCTCCAAAGTGCCAACTGAGACTGGACAAAAATCGTGCCACAGCCTGTCTTTCCTTGGACTCTCAGTCTTTTGTGTCTTGATTCACTATTTTTCTTTTCTTTCTATCCAATGGTTCTGGACCTTTTCAAAATAAATTCATTTCAGTTCCTGAATGGAGGGGGAGAGACTCAACTTTGGTGCTGTGATTATATTTTGTCATCAAAATTTTCCATCACAGATGAGGAAAGTCAACGGCCTTAAAGTCTACAAAGTATCCGATGCTAGTTATGATTCATTAGATATAATATTAGATCATGCATGCAAAGAACTGGAATCGTTTAATTAGCTAAAATATTTCATAAAAAGAAGAGACAGGGCTTGCTCTCTCAGGCCCATGTTTTCTCTTTAACACTTGTCTCCCTTGCTTGTCTCTAGGTTTCTGCTTTTTCCATTGTGAAAAAGCCCATGTTCTCTCATGAAAATATGTACTTCCTCTTTCTCGCCTCACATTTTTTTAAGGAAGTTTGTTCTATAAAATACATCTTATTTCACTGAAAAAAAAAAGGCAAGTGTTATGATATACTTAATCTTAAAAATTTCGCTGTATTTAGAAGTTCAGATTTTAGTGCTTTTTGTTTGTTGTTGTTGTTTTAAGGACACATCTGGCTATATTCAGGACTTATTCTTGGCTCTGTGCTCAGGGATCACTCCAGGTGGAGATGGGGGGTGGCATATGTGGTGCTGGGCATTGAACCCATGTGCAAGTGCCCTACCCACTGTACTATCATTACAGCCCCTCAGATTTCCGTATTTAATGTTTCACTGAACTGTTTATGCAGCTCTACAAGTTGGTTCTAATGAATCAAGGATGACTTGGACTTGAAACAGTTCAATGAACTGAGTTTTACATGTTTTGCACATGGAAGATTTGGGCTCAATTCCTGTTAACACATGGTCCCCTAACACTACCAGAGTAAACCCCAAGCAAGCACAGAGCTGAGTGTAATACACCCACACCAAAAGGGTGACTATCAAGATTTTTGCATATAATCAGTAGACAGTCACTAATCACATTCATTATTCTTTGGAAATTTAACTGGTATTGGTATTGTCTTATTCAAAACAGCTAAACTAACACAAAAATGAAGAAACTAAATTACTTTGTCTCATTTATGAGGGAAACCAGTGAGAGCATCTCCTGTGAACCCTTAAGTCTGTGAGCAGGTGTTACCACACCCCCCATTCTTCCTGTTACCTTACCTACAAGAAAGACTCTCCCATTTTTGGAAGGGGTCTTGGGGAGGTTACAAAAGGTTTGGCCTGAGGGGCAAGGATGTGGGACGTGGGAAGAAGTAGCCGGAGGAGAGATGGCTGAAAGACAAGTTAGGATGCAGGGTTGAATAGGAATCCAGTGTAAATGGTTATGATAGGCCACAGATGTTGGCCAGGGCTGAATAAAGATGATCTCTCTGGAGGCCTGACTGCATGCGAATGAGTTTTCTCTCCTGAACTTGCAGACCTGTTAGCTGCAGGGAGTTGGAGCCATGTGGTCCTGGGCTGGAGGAGAAAGACCTCCATCACCATCCACCTCCATCCAAGCCCATCCAAAGGGCCTTTTATTATTTAATTCTACAAGTAGGTAAAAGAATCATGAAACCAGGGAGCAGGACAAGTATTAGGTAACCGATTGGCTGCACAGGCCAATGATCTCTGTGTCTACTCTCCCCTGTCTGTTTGGAGCTGTTAGTTCTGAGTTCCCTTGTAAAAGTAACAGGATCTGCACAGGAACTTCTCAGAGCAGACAGACAGATGGCCAGCAGGCACAGGAAAGGACATACATTTTCTGATTAGTAGGGAAATACACATGAGAATGACAAAAAGACACCAATTCAGAGCTGGGAGAAAGGCTAGTTTCTCAAAACCAAGAAACAGCAAGTGTGAGGCTGTGCGGAGAAGGGAACACTAAACACTGCTGGGGGAAGGGCAGCCAGGACAGAGAGAACAGGATGGAGATTCCTGGAGAAAATAGGAGAAATAGCTTCTGAATTGAGTGCATGCCCTGCAAGCAGGAGGCTCCAGTTCTATCCACAACACTGCATGGTCCCCTGAGCAATATTGGGAGCAGCCCTTGACACAGAGCTATGAGTGGTCCCCAAGAAATCATATATCCCACTTAGGGTACTCGCTGAAAGAAGATGTAAACACCAATTCATGAGCTTAGTACTTCAGTGTTTACCAACAGTGTTTACCAACGCACTGCACTCAAGAGGTGGAGATAACTCGTGCATTCAGTAGAAGATCAAAGAATGTGTACTCTGTGGGTTAATATATAATGGAATTCAACATATATTAGATAAACCATACTTGAATATATTGGCAAACACTACAGTTATTCCACTGTGTTAAATAGTCCTCCCAAGACCCACATCATGGATGGGTCTAGAGGGTATTATGTAGTATATAAACACACAGGCACTCCAAAAATAAACTTTTAGACTATACAACCAAATTAGTAATTAACACCAGGGCAAGGAGGATAAGTGTGGACAAACTGGGTAAAAGGCATTCATTTTATGTCACAGAATGAAATTAAACTTTGTTGTAAATCGTTTTGTAACGAGGCACCTGAAACATATAGGTTATTTAATGAGCAGAGCACCAGGAACAAACATTCAGCCCTTTGAATGCCCGAATGCATTTCCTCTCCACCATACTGGGCGCTAGCTCTCTCAACAACCCAAAGTACAGATGAGGAAACTGAGAGCAATCTGATTAACCCATTCCATCCTGGTTACCCATCAAGTAAGTGGGAACCACAGGATACAAACCCCAAACAAGCAATCTTCACAATTACTCATTCAAATTACCTTACCTGGCTGTAACTTTCCATTTCAATTTTAAAAACTTCTCGTGAGAACAGTACTTTGAGGGGTACAAAAAAAAACCCCAACACTGCCCTGTGCTCCTTTCATTTTCTCTCTGTACTATAAGATCATTCTGGAAATCTCACACCGTATCTTCTTAAGGGATCTGGTATTCCATCAGCCAAATAACTATTTATACCATGAGAGTAATGCTAATTATTAGCTCATCATACTGATTATTTCACTTCATTCTTCCTCTCTTAAATAGTTCTCACAGGAAATCACTAAAATAGGGATGTGGATGTGGGAGGTGAAGGAGCAGAGGGTGAAGGAGGAAAGGGAAGGTCACACACATGGTCCAAAACCAGTGTTTTGAATACTACAAACCATAATGTCTAAAAGGAGGAAAAGGAAGATAAAGAACAAGAGAAAGAGAAGGAGAAGAAAAATGCATCCAAAAAGGCAGGTGGGCAGGGTGCAGGGTGGAGGCACCGTGGTGGGAAATGTGCACTAGTGAAGGCTGTGGGACATTGTATGACTAAAATTCAACCATGAACAACTTTGTAAGTGTAGCTCACAGTGATTCCATGAAAATGAATGAATAAATAAATAAATAAATAAATAAATAAATAAATAAAAGCCAACCCCTCTCCCCCATGTTTTAGAAACCCTCCCCCTTCAATAAAGATGCTAAGTATCCCATGAAGCTCTAGAAGAACCAAATGCTTCTATGGGATGTGAAGACAGATCCAGGTTTTCCCTGATGAGAGCAAGTCCTCACCACTCACAGGAGGCAAACAGAGCAGGAGATACAGAGCAGAAGGCAGCTCAGAGAATCTCAAGGAGAGCCCTGGACAACCCCAATGGGCCAGACTGAGAGGAAGGACTTTAATCGGCTCCGAATGCCCGAATGTGAGAGGATGTAGTCATGCAACCAAACTGAAATCATCCCCACTAGAGAGACTAAAAAAAATTATTGATAGTATGTGTTGCAAATGGAACTGGAAAGCAACTGGAAAGAATGTGCATGGCCACTTTGGAGATAAGTCTGCAAGTTTCCCGCAAAGTTAAGCAGACATCTGCCAAATGACCTAGTAATTCCCCTCTCTCTGCTATATATACCCGAGAAAAAGAAAAGTTTTATGACTACCAAAGGCCTGGATGCAAACAGCAATAGCAATGTTTGAGCTAGGAGACAAAAACTAGAAATAACACAAATATCTACTCAAATATACACAGATGGATCAAACTGGCATATTCAGGCTGTGACATAAACCACTCAGAAATACTCAAAAATAAAAGAGCACTAATGACATGTGGATGAATCTTGCAAGAACTCAGCTAAGTGAGAGAAGCCAGACACACAGGATACATACTGTAGGGTTCCATTTATATAACATTCTAGAAAGGACTGAACAGTGACAGAAACCAGATGAGTCCTGGTTGCTGCAGAAGCTGAAGGCACTGCTTGGAAAGGCCAGGTCGGAGGTAGCAGAAAGGTCTTCAAATTTGACTCTACGTAAGGTCGGTTCCATGGCAGGCATTTATCAAGAACACAAACCAGGAACTAAAATGACTGGCTTTTTCTTTACGTTACAGATTAAGATGCTCCAAAGTTTGAGTGTTTGCTTTAACATAAATGCTCCTCACTAGTATGGTAGAGAGAGAAGCATGCATGTCTATTGGAGATGCTTTCTGCACAATCTCCTGGCTAATCAATCCCAGCTCCCTCAATCTAAAAAGATTTTCATTTGAGCACATTTGGGTGGAGACTTTCCCAGGATAAGGCTGGTTTTCTTTAAAATGTATTTATTTATTTTTGACTCCAACTTTAAATCATGCCCTACTCTCTAAAAGCTGAATAACAAACTGAAGGGCAGAAAATCAAAGTGCTTATCTTGTAAGCAGGGCTTCTAGAAAAAACACGACGCCATTCAAATGTCCTTTCAGACAAGCTAACCACCAGCGACTCTGTCCCGAACATTGCCTTTATCTGTCTGTATCCGGTAACCTGAATCATAAATGGACCACAACCACAAGTACAAATAGACATCAAGAGAAAAAGGTCCTCTTGGAGGTGGCTGAGAGAAAAGAATATGGCTCAAAGGTATTTCTTAATCCAAGTAAATTATCAGGATTCAACAGTAAAACTAAGACCTAAGTAAAAAATATATACATATATACACACATACACACATATATATCAAGCAGAACATCCAAACACTTTATAGTTGATTTGTTACTTCAGTATTATTTCACATGTGCAAAAAGAAATAAAACATTTTTTTCCAAAGAACAAAAATGTATCCAAAGAGTCTTATATTAAATGAAGACCTGGCTTACCTCTTCCCGGTGATTCTTAATTGGCATGCAGAGGATACTTTGTGTTCGGTAACCTGTGATTTGGTCCACTTCGGCATTGAACCGAGGATCCTAATGGGGAAAGAGAAATTTAATTTCATGACTGTCCAGCTCAAAAACATTTGATTGTTCCAATTTAGAAGATTAGAGAAGCCTAACCTTCAGCTTACATTGTTATCATGGAAGACAGTGTTATCATGAAAAGTACCAAACCACATCAATAAATATCATCCTTGAAAAGACAAGTTTTAAAGACACCCTCACCCCCACCAGCAATCATTTATAAAATGATTATGAAATGCCAATTATTCAGGAATCAAGGAAATTCACACTATGAACCAGTTCAGAAAGGGGAGGCACCTTTCCACCTGTCATACAACTAGGGTGCTGCCCTCGCACCACCCATTCTTCTGTGCCATCCCAAAGAAAAGCATCTCTGCTGAGAAACTTGTCCTATGAGAGAAACCCCGCGTCCGATGAAGCCTGACAGAGCTAGCCTCGCTCCTCTTGTCAAGTGTTTTTCTGTTTCTTCCGAGTGTTCTTCTTGGCAGTTCTTGGCTAAGAACTGTGTTTCTATCCTCCCCTATCCTCTCTTTTGCTCCATTTCTCTCCCTCCTTTTCTCTCTATTACATATAAAAAAAGCAAATTTTAAAAGTTCCTAATCTTTTGAAATCTCTATCCCCTATTATAAAACAAACACATCATGGCCATCCACGAATCACAAAACCTTTCTCACGGTTCAAGAAAAAGAGTGTTAGGAAAGAGCATTCATTGCCAGATTGGAGTGGGGCTGTAAATGTGATGACAGGCCTTTTCTTGAGGGGAAACAGGGTGGGGGACAATTTCTCACATGGCATTCCCACAGCAATTCAGACCTTCCTTAAATGAAGACACTCATCTACCCACAGTTATCTATCCCACTTATCCAGTGCAACTCCTTATTGGCTTCCTCTAGTTTGAAGGAAATTTGGTGGGCAGGGGGTGCATATGAGTGAGACGCCCCCCCTTACAGAACCTGGCAAGACAAGCTCACCTGGCAACAAACACACCAGAACACAAGAATGTGAGTGCACTGCTCCCTTCAAAGCAACAGTGGCCTTGGGAAGCTGCTGCTCCTCCTAATAAAAGCCTCGGGGTGCTCCAAGCCCTGCTCCTGGAATTCCCTCCAGAGATGCTGAAAGAGCCGCACACTGGAAAATCCTCATCTCCAAAGGTCAAGTCTATTTTTTTTAATTAGTCTCATGTCACGCAAAGCCAAAGCTGTGAATGAAGTAAACAATTACACTAGAGCCCATCAATTGGGGTCAGAAATGAGGCCAAATTCTCCCGAGAGGCTCAACTTGGCACAGAACGTGGCCTTTTCAAAAGAAAAGCTATAAAATAGTGGGAAATCAGTATAAATATTTTATACTATAAATAAACACCACTGCAATATTTTTTCCCTCTTTCTGCATTCAAAAACACATTCAAAATTGCTCCTGAGACAGGCCAAATTATTCTTGGGAGCAAATTTTCCACCAACAGAACTGCCAGGCACCCCATTATCCCACCAGCTCAAGGTGCTCAGAGTGGAGGGCTCTAAGTGAAATCAAGAAGCCTGAGTCCACTCTTGTCCCTCCCTCACCCCAACAAATGCCTCCAACCTAACATTATGCTCTGGTCTCCAACCACCTCATTGGAAACACATGGAAGCTGTTAGGAGTGTGAAAATTTCTCCAGGTGGCACACTAAGCAGGAAAGTTTGAGAACCTCTGTACTAGATCACAAATTCTTTACAGGGCAGGTGACTGGTGGATAGGCTATGCGGAGTGCAGAGAAGGGAAAGAGGAGAGAAAGACAGGTTGACCCTAGCACCCTGGTTCCCTCCCCTCTCTGGAAGTCAGAGGTACAAGGAGAAGGCCCACCCCACTGGCCACAGCAGGGGTTCCTGACAACTGGCTTCCTTCCTTAGCCGCTTCTTCAGAAGTCACTTTACTACTTGATAGAAGCCTTCAGCACTTAGGCCAACAGGAAATGCCTTGATATAGCAGGTGCAAGCCAGGGTGGATGAGGGTGGCCTAAAAAGTGGGAGGAATCTGTGTACAATTCCTATTCAGGGGTCCTCAAACTTTTTAAACAGGGGGCCAGTTCACGTCCTTCAGACTGTTGGAGGGCCAGATTATAGTAAAAACAAAAATTATGAACAAATTTCTATGCACACTGCATATATCTTATTTAGAAGTGAAGAAATAAAATGGGAATAAATACAATATGTGGCCCGCGGGCCGTAGTTTGAGGACCATTGCATAGATCATAGAATTCAATACTATATTGCACTGTATATAAAGCAAGCACACAGGCCACTGGTGCTGAAAAATCTAAAATTAATGCCATGAAGAAAACAAAATATAAACATGAATATTCAGCAAGTATTTTCTATGACAATATTTCAATCACAACAAAAATACATAAAAAACGATTAAACCCAATTATCAGTTCAAGGCAACAGAATTCGACACAAAAATTCCTAAAACACTCACAGTTGTATATGGGTTTGAAGGATGAGAGAGTCTGATAGTGGAAGCTTACAACTAGCAGTCCTAGATTTTATTCTTCATCAAAAGAGGTGGCAGTAAATGTTTCCTTCAAGTTCTCTGCAAGAGAATTTGGGCATCTCAAAGATTTTTCTTTCAGCAGTGTACTTAGGACAAAGCCAGTAGGCCAAGAAACTTCTAGATCCAGGAAATAGCAAAGGGGAAAATATTGCTGCACTGCTATGATTGGATTATTCCTTCCATGGTGTCAGGGAGCAGGACAGTGTATAGTAAATTGTAAAATTAAGGCCCTGGTGCCCCAGGTCTGCCAACTGCAAGGAATGGTATGAAAATATGCCCCAATATCTGATCCCATGACAGCAGGCAGAGGGTTCCTGCTGGCGAGGGGGTAACAGGTGGCTATAATAAGGAGGAGCAGAGGGCAGACTGCAATAATGAGGAGCAGGGGCAACTTGTAATAATAGGGCTTTCTGTCCAGAGCCCTTTCCTGCTGGGGAGAAGGCAGGGCAGATCTTGCCCAGGGAGCAAGAGTTCCAGAAGAAATTGCAAGGAGGTCAGGGTGTCTCAGGGATTTGCAAGGTGAAGGCAAATGCCAGATAAGTCAGAAAGAGCTGGGGGTGGGGCATGAGAGGAGGAGCTGTGGCAGATGCCCAAGAGGCAATAAATAACACAAATTCCTGCTGAAGGCTGGCAGCTAAGGTGCAGGTAAGAGGAAGTGGGGAGCACTCCATTTCACCCCATCCAGGGGCAGCACTGAGCCCTTCAAGCATCTGGTGAAGGGAGAGCAAGGACACCAAAATCCCAGGGAATGTGCCTCCAACTACTTTCTACATTAAAACAGCTACGCCTGGACAAATAATTCTGAATCTGAGAGCACCCCCCCCCCAATAAGAATAAAACTACCTTCCTGAAATTTCACAGCCAGTTTAAGAAACAAAAGCCAATTACATTTATACCTTTATCACCATTAATTTTTTTTTAAAAAAAGGGAAAATTTGAGGCTAGAGAGATAGTATGGAGGTAGGGCAGAAGGACCCGGCGACCCATATGGTCCCCCGAGCCTGCCAAGAGCAATTTCTGAGCGTAAGGTAGAGCCAGGAGGAACCCCTGAGCACTGCTGGGTGTGACCCAAAAAACCAAAAAAAAAAAAAAAGGGAAATGTGGCTGAAGGCAAGACACAGAAAGGTTTGCAGCTATTGGTGATGAAGTTTGCTTGTGCATTGTCCAGCCTGACCCATGATTTCTGAGGGCATTTCTACTCAAAGCCTGGCACAGAGACCATGAAACGTAGGAACCCTTAAGTAATAGAAAGCATCTGTTAACCAAACAAGCCCCTTTCACCATACCCCAATTCAGGCACCTACAAAGACTCATGGGCCAGCAGGGTCCACAGGCCGTCTGGATAAATGCAGGAGGTCAATGAGCCTCCTCAGTGAGAATAGGAGTTTAAACCTGCAACCTCACCCCCACAGCCCCAGATGAAAGAGAAGGGAAAGGACTGGAGTGTGTACTGGGACATGATAAAAAATCAGGAACAAGACTGTCTCCTGGGGGCAGAGCGGTAGGGCATTTGCCTTGCACGCCGAAGGATGGTGGTTCGAATCCCGGCATCCCATACGGTCCCCCAAGCCTGCCGGGGGTGATTTCTGAGCAGGAGTAGTTCCTGAGCACTGCTGGGTGTGACCCAAAAACCAAAAAAAAGGACTGGCTCCTGAGGTGTGTCCCTCAGAGATGGGAAGACCTCTGTCCCCAGAACAGCCCCCTGCTGTCCCTGGGCAGTAACTCTTGTTCATGGGATTGCATGTGCTAGATCCTATGAGTCAGCCTAGGAAACTGAGGATGCCAGATATGGGACCCACATACACTTGCAGGTAGACTGAGGCTGCCATTTTTTTTTTGAGAGTTGTTTTGTTTATTGCAATTGGGCTTTACAGAATTTTACCTTTTTTTAAATTATTTTTTAATGTGACCAAAGTGAATTACTAATCTTTCACAGTAATATTTAAGGTACATAGTGACAATGAATCAGGGCCATTCCCACCACCAGTGTTGTCCTCCCTCCACCCTTGTTCCTAGCATGCATCCCATCTTTCCCTCCTTTGCCCCTCTGGACTGCTAGTATAACTGGTTCCCTCTGTGTATAGATTGTTGTAGACTGGGTATCAATTTTGTTGTCGTTGACTTTGGTGCTTAAGTAGGATCATTTTTTATTTCCACTCAATGTTCATACGACTGTTTGGTCCTGGTACCATCCAATCCCCCCTCCCTCCCCTCAATTTATGAGGCAGAACAAGATGATTCAAGTTATGTGGTTCTGTTGGGAAAAAAAAAAAAAAAAAAACTGAGAGGAGTCCATCTAGAGGTTATAAACATAAATTCCAAAAAAGAAAGGGAAAAAAGAAGAAAAATATACAACAAAACCCAAACCAGCAACTACAAAAAAGCACAACAGTAACAAAAAACAACAACTGTATAATAACCTCAAGAATGGAAAAGAAGGAAAAGGAGGGCTAATGTATCAAGGTTTTGTGCTTTTTTTTTTTTTTGCACAGGCACAGTAAGTATTGGGAAAATCAGAAAGAGAATTCCCTTGGCCTAAAAGATACCAGGTTTCTCCATCCTTGAAGCATACTGTCAGAGCAACTACAGGCTCTGTACATGGTCATTTTCACACCCTAAGGTCTTTTTATGGTGCTAGGAAATTTTCTGCTCAGTTGTGGATGATAAAATCAGGCCTGTAACTGTAACTAGAGATCTTGGTATTTGCACAGGTCATAGGATAAAGCCTAGGATAGAGTCTTTCTTTATGGTTCTAGAAGTTCTGTTCCATTGCTGCTGTTGTAATCAGTCTTTTGAAATTAGTAGTCTTTGTCTTTGTACAGATCCTAGGAGAAAGCCTAGGATAGAGTCTTTCATTATGGTTCCAGAAGTTCTGCTCAGTTGCAGTTGTCAAAGTCATACCTCTGGAATTAGAGATCTTGATTATTGTACAAATCCTAGGTTGAAGCCTAGGCTAGAGTCTTTCAAATATGTCAATGTGTAATTTTTCTAGGATTAGAAGACCTGAATTCTCCAATTTCTGTCCATTTAAAAAGAAAAAGCAGTGAAATAAATTAAAATTAATTAAAACTTCATCTAGATTTATTTTCAGTCTTGGCTTCATTCTGAGACTGGCCCCCTTCACAGAGGACCATGAAATGATTCAAATCAAGGGTCAGGTTAAGTCACAAATTATCCATTAGCCAACTGACTGGCAGCTCTAATACCAACATAAATAGCAGGTTCCAGATCAGCTCCACAACTTCTAATGAAATTCCCTGGCACCTGAATCACTTGTGAGAGACCATTATAAACAGAAATGAAGGCGGGCCAAAGTCACCAGGGAAACATGAGGAATGTCCAGGCTCTGAGACACAGCAAATCAGTCACTAACTGCTTCTTGACTATGGCGCAAGCACTAAATCATCAGTAACTACAGAAGAAAAATGTCATTGCCCAAATACCAAAGATGTAGTAAGCAGAATAGACAGGGGCATCCGAGTGTAGATGTTCTCATCATCAGAGAAACTCAGAACTGTGCAGATAAATGGGGCTTTTCTCAGCAAAGCTGGAGCTCTTTTGTTTCAGTCCTATTGGTACTTGAGACTGGGATGATAGTGAACAGCAGAAAGCCAGTTGCCCCCAGGACCAGAAGGGAATTCTGCAGACCCGCAGCTATGCTTCTATGTGTCCTTAAAACCCACCTTGGAGTCAGGGAGCTTGTGAAGCTACTGCATACTCAAGTCGGAAAACTTCATTTTCATTTTTACTCACATATCTTACCCAGTCTAATGTTAATTTGATCAATATAAAGATTTGACCAGGAGCTGGGCACTTGGAAATAGCATCTTGGATCACCCCATGTACAGGAGGGCAGGACTCTTACCTGGAAACTTCATGAATACCATGCAGCAGTTACTTTGTACTTGTAGAAAATTCAGAGCAGTGTCCAAGATTTAATCTACCTGAACCATCCTACCACTGCCCAAGTCCCTGCTCTTAGTCTTGCCACCAGTTACTCTTAATTCACCCAGCTTCCAAAATGGAGTCCTGCCATCTTCAGCTTCCTGCCATCCATCTCTCTTTGATCTTTAAGGCCAAAACTCTGGACCAGATCCTCACTATTCTCTCTTAGTTCCTAATAGTTTTCCTTCTATTTAATAGTTGCCATAAAATTCCTTCCAGATCTGAGAGAAATACAGGGGGTTAGGCTTGTCTTGCATGCAGCAGACCTTGCTTAGTTGCCTAGGCAACACATGATTCCCCAACAGAAGTGATTTTTGAGCACAGAGCCAGGAATAAACCAAGCAGTGCCAGGTATGGCCACAAACCTGGGGGAAAAAAATTCATCTCTCTTTCCAATGTTTCATTTTATCCTTATGTGTTTCCCCTCCCAAACCAGCTTTTACTTCATAGCTGTGAAACACACACCCACTCTAGTGTGGGATACAAGCCCCACTCACAGCTTGGCTCTGCCCCCATAGATTTCCAGATCCCCACTCTCTGGCAGTCACCGTTACATTTATAGCCAAGGCCACCTGGTCTAACTTAGCTACCTCTTCTTCATCTCATCTAGAGAGAAGCAGACACGTTTGATATGCTAAACATCAGGGAACCCCAAACAAATAGGAAACAGACTTTGCTAAAATGTGTTGTGAAGTTACTGTTCACTAGAGTTCAACAATATCTGGATTTGGATCTTACAACTGAACTTCTCAAATCTCATCAACTCCAAGGGCCCTGGCAGGCACTGCTTCCTCAGAAAAACAAGACTCTCCAGCACCAGCTAAATGTCATCTCCTGCTTCCCTAGATCTACATCATTCCCTTAGTATTTGTTATGACTTCATTTTCATTTTTACTCACATATCTTACCCAGTCTAATGTTAACTTGATCAATATAAACATTCGACCACGAGCTGGGCACTTGGAAAAGGGATAAGCAAACAGCATCTTGGATCACCCAATGCACAGTGAAGCAGGACTATTACCTGGAAACTTCATAAATACCATATGACAAACTGTTTCACAGAAGCTCATGTTGTACATGACAGACTATTACACAGAAGCTCCATGCCTCACAATGGGCAGTGAGCCAAGCAATCTTTCAAGATGCAAGGAATTACTTCATAAAATTACAAAGTGCCACTTGATTACGATGCTATTTAAAAATATAATTTTATGAATGAGAGAATCATTTTAAATGGGTGTCTGAAATATCATGTAGTGTAATGTTGAATCCCACAGTTAAAGACCAACATGTGACTGCAGCCAAAATGGAAGAAATGCCCCCAAATTTCCATTAGAGTATTTTAGAACAGCCAACATTCTGAAGATTTTCATAGCTTGCTTATTTACTAAACAAACAAATAACTGCTGAAAGATGATTTTTATTTGGAGGATATTTAGGGACCTATCCTCCTATAATATCAATAAATTCTCACAAGTACACATGGAAATTAACACAGATGAGTGAATGATTACATAAAATGATGGGGGACTTCAACTGTGAGAAGGAGCATGTTAAATTCTCTCTTTCAGAAAAAAACCCAAAAGCAAGGTTCCCCATAGAAACAAATCCTTGACTCAATCCTAAGAAACTGGCATTTAAGAGAGATAAAAATTCATACTACACCTTTCAGATGTAAATACACACACCCACCCCATTACAATTCCACCATCCACTTGTCCCACTGCCCACCCAGTCCTGCTCCTCCTGGGGCTCCCAAGGTACCTCATATGCGTCTTTGATGTTCAGAGGTTCGCCCAGCGCAGCCACGTGCCCCACGATGCCCTTGTTCCACTCCAGGCGGATGCAGTTGTTGGACGCTTCCTCCAGGGTGGTGCCCTCCGCCACATCGAAGAGGCGGCTGACGAGGAATTTGTCATTGGAGCTGTCCTCGCACACCAGGAACAGGGAGTAGCGGTCGGCAGCGATGAGCCCGTGGATGTGCAGGAAGATTTTGTGACACAAGGCCGTGACATCCAAGTGGCTGGAAATGTCCTTCACTAATTCCAAGAGCCTGGCACACTGGTCCCCCTCATCATTCTCAAACCTGGGAGGGGTGAGAGGCATCTGTTCCTTCTTGTCCGTGTCGCTCAGGAAGCTCACTGTGCCCTCCGAGTCCTTGACCACAATGGGCCTAAGCGGCCGGTCGAATTCGGAAGCAGAGATTTTCCTGGTTGGGGTTCCTGGGGTGCTGATCTCGGTGTGGGATCTCTGCTGCACGGGGCAAGCGCAGGGTTCTGGGGGACCTCGATTGCTCTCTCTGCACACAGGGATGGCGTGGACTCTCTCAGCGAACCATGCATTGACCATTTCTCTGTAGAACAGAACATGCAGAAATGTGAAACAGTTGCGGGGGCAAATGGATGGAGACTTCCCAACAACTTTGAATAATCCTCTCAGGGTAAAAACTAACCAGACACCCACTTTTCAGTTCATCGTAGTAAAGAAAAAAAAGGTGTTTTATTTATTTATTTATTTATTTATTTATTTTTTAAAAAGAGTTGTTTAGGGCCCAGAGAGGTGGCACAAGTAGTAGGGCATTGCCTTGCAAGCACTAACCTAGGACGGACCGCTGTTCGATCCCCTGGCGTCCCATTTGGTCCCCCAAGTCAGGAGCGATTTCTAAGCTCATAACCAGGAGTAACCCCTGAGCATCACCAGGTATGGCCCAAAGAGAAAAAAACAAAAGAGTTGTTTGTTTATTAATCTGGAAAAAACTGGAGAAAATTACATCAATAGACAATTTAGTAAACTCCTATTCCTCCAGACATATACTTTTGTTTTGGGTTTTGAATTTTCATGTTTGGGATTTGACTTTTGGTGTTTGGGACAACTAGGTTATGCTCAGGGATCACTCCTGGCAATGCTCAAAGGGTGGGATGCTAGGGATCACATCTGGATTGGCCATGTGCAAGGCAAGTGTCATAATTGCTGTACTATCACTCCAGCTCCAAGACAAATACTTTTGAATATTGATTTACAAATATCAAACACGTTTCTCAATATCATTTTGTATTAAAGAGGAAGGCAGAATCAGATCACAGCCCTTGAAAAATGTAAATATGGAAATTAAGTTGTTCAAATCTCACAACTAGTTTTAAATTTATGTATTTGGAAATTAAAAGAAATGTGTTTCTAACTTTGGTTAGCTCGTAAGTTTAATTTTAAATAATTCCACCATTATCACTCTATATAACTTCAATTTTGAAGAGGAAATGGAAAGCAGAAACTATTTGACCGGGAATGTCTATAAATACTACTCTAATTATACTTCTGCAATTGGTAAAAATAATCTCTCCTTGGGGTCAGAGAGATAGCGCAGTGATAGGGCCTTTGCCTTGCACATGGCTGACCCAGGACAGACCTCGGTTTGATCCCCAGTTCCCCATATGGTCTCCAAAGCCAGGAGCAATTTCTGAGCACATAGCCAGGAGTAACCCCTGAGCACCACTGGGTGTGGCCAAAAAACTAAAATAAAACAACAACAAAAAATTCTCTCCTTTAGATGACCTATTCCTGATCCAAAGGGAAAAAATTAAAGTGGGCAATATCTAATTAAAATGTTTGGTTCAGGGGCTGGAGAGATGGCATGGAAGTAAGGCATTTGCCTTGCATGCAAAAGGCCGGTGGTTCGAATCCCAGCATCCATATGGTCCTCTGAGCCTGCTGGGGGCGATTTCTGAGCATAGAGCCAGGAGTAGCCCCTAAGTGGGTGTAATCAAAAACCAAAAAAAAATTTTTTTTATTCAAAAAAATTTAAATTATATGATTTTAATTCATCCTTTCTTTTTGGAGGGGACGAGGATTAGGGTCATACTTGGTGGTAGGTTCGGGCCACACTCAGTGGTGCTAAGGGGACCATATATGGTGCCAGGATCAAATCAGGGTCAGTTGTCTGCAGAGTAAGTACCTTAAGCCCTATACTATTTAATGCATCTTCTTAAGAAAATTACTTAAGCTAAAATCTTTACAGTATGTGATTAAAAATATATGCATCAGATCATACACAGTCAAATGATGATTGTTTAGTCCAAGTAACTGCTCTTGGAATGCTATATTCTTCTACCAAATAAAGGTGCCAATACTTGAGAGACATTTTTGATTCTCATCTACTGAAATGAACTTCTAAAGAAATTCCTAAGTCAAATAAAAATATTGGTTTAGAATATTTTTTAAGTTTTGGACTACACCCAGCTGTGCTCAGGACTCCTGTTAGGGCTTGGGGGACCATACAAAATATCAGAGATTAAACCTCATCCAAGGCAAGCTCCTTACCCAATTATCCCTCCAGTCCAAGTTAGATCAGTCCAAGTTAGATTGTCACAGTTTTTCTCTCTAAACAAAATTTTAAAAAATCTATAGAAACAGCTAACTCATACCTTGCATAAGTCCTTCTCTCAAAGCTCAAACCTACTCCAAAAGGTAAAACACTTTTTAGCACTGGCAAAATGTAAGAGAATTTGGCCTTAATAAAAATAATGTGCTCTCTATAATGACAATGATCATTTCCACCAAATGGTCAGGGTAGGGATGTCCGTCCACTTCTCTACTTCGTTGAAGGGAGTGTAAGTACAGATTTCTATTCTTGTCAATCTTCTGAGTTGGAGCAAAAAGTAGATATCACCACTTAGGAAGGCAATGATTAACAAACAAAATCTAAACAATACTTACGTATTTTTTTAAGGATTTTTTTCACATGTGACAAAGAAAATACAAGAATATTTACTGTAGGGCTCAGAGTCCTTGCCAGCAGGCATGAGGCTGTGAGTTCGATCCCCAGCACCACTCCACATGCACCAAACGTGATCCATGCAACCACAGCAAATTCGTGGTTGTGAGAATCAACAAGTGTGCAAACACTGCAACAGAGTGTGTGCAACTCCAAATCACCACAACAGCAATGGGGAGGGAAATGTGGGAAGGGTTAAAGAAGAATATTTAATGTAGCGCTGTTTATTTTCTTTATTTTGATTTTAGGGCGATGCTTAGGAACACACTTGGCTCTGCACCAAGGAATCAGTGAGATTTGGAAGACCACATGGGATGCCATGGATCTAACGTGGTGACTGTGTACAAGGCGAGTGCCCTTCCTCACTATACCACTGGCCCCTTAGTACTGTTAATCACAGTAAAAATAAGAACCTAAAACTGCCAATAAAAGATTGATGGAAATGAGGCCGGAGAGATAGCATGGAGATAGGGTGTTTGCCTTGCATGCAGAAGGACAGTGGTTCGAAACCCGGCATCCCATATGGTCCCCCGAGCCTGCCAGGAGCGATTTCTGAGCGTAGAGCCAGGAGTAACCCCTGAGCATTGCCAGGTGTGACCCAAAACAAAACAAAACAAATCAAAACAAAACAAAACAAAAAAAAGATTGGTGGAATTGGTTCTACAACTCATTTATATGAGGAATCATTAAGTAGCCCTTTAAAAATGGTCGCATGAGAGCAGGGATGCTAGCTCAGGTGTGTTTGGGGGGCACCAGCCCTGTATGTACAGTGCACAGGTGTGATTCCCAGCATGACCTGGGCCTGTCATCCAGCACTGAACTGTCCAACCCAGTTGGTTGAGTATTACTAGGAAAAGTCCTGAGCCTCCCTACCACTGCTTGGGAACCCTGAGTCATCAATGTATTGATTAAGCAAATAAAGGACTCAAGGATATAGGAAGAGGTTTCTCAGGCTCTATTAAACCCTTCATTCCTGAGATGTTCCCTTAATTGTTTTACTAAATCACAGATAATTGTCTCAAACGGCTCTAGTCAAGAATAAAATGGGCATTAGAAATAATAACAGGCATTATCAGAATAAACTCATAAATTCAAGTGTGAGGTAATGTTATAAAAATCCTTTAAAGACTTCAAAAAGTAATGGAGTGGCTAGTTATATTGTACATATCATGGTATATAACTACAGAATTTTTACAACTATAACTGTTCTAAACTTGCCTAGAATTCATGCTGGAGCTAGGGTTAAAATGACTTGTGATTGCAATATGCACCAATGACAATAACAATACCTTGTCAAAAACTCAGAAATGGAGGTGCTTATCCTGAAACACTAATGTAGGCCCAAACAGAACCAAAGAAACAGATGTCACAATTTCATTTGAAGTTTTTGTCTTTTTGAGCAGGCTGACTCCTGGCAACTACATGGGGTGCTGGAGCTCAAACCAGGTAAGTTGTGTGCAAGGCAAGCGCCTCTGTCCACTGTACTATCTCCCTGGCATATGAAGCTTTTATATATTGTTTTGTAATTGTTTGTAAAATGTAAGCTAGTAGAAAAGCATTATATTTATTTCAAATCCAACAAAAAAAAAATCTGTAGTTCCAAAGGATCGGGGAGATGGCTTAAGGGCTGGCAGGCTGTTTAAGTTTGCTCCCCAGGCCATCGTGTCACCAGGTACTGCTGGGAGTGACCACTGGACATGATACCATGTGTGATCCATGATACAAAATTTAAAAATTCACAAAGGTCAATGGAAAATAAAAGCTAATCCAATTAGAAGCCTGCACAGATACAATTAACTGATTTATGACGAAGAAGCTATGACTACACAACGAATTTAATTACTTCAAGTAATGTTTTTGGGATAACAGAACAGTATCATAAAAAATGCAGTTAGATCACTCTTATCCATACCACATACAAAAAACAAATCAAAATGAAGGAGAGATCTGATTCGAGAGAACTAAAAAGCATAAAACTACTAAAATTTAGACATGTGTCTTGACAATGATTTTTTTTAACTTAATACTGCATGCAAATACAAAAACAAAAATTAGCAATGGGATGAAGAGAACTAGAGAGTGTCTGCACAACAAAGGAAACATCAACAAAATGAAAAGACAACTCACTGAAGAGGAAGGTTAAGTGCAGGTCTGTTTGGTTGTTTTTTTTTATTTACTGGGTAAGGGGTTGATGAATATCTAGAACACAAAAAGAAAAGAAAAAAGAAAGGATGCCTGATCAAAAGATAGGCAAGGGTCTAAAGAGACAGTTTAAAAAACGCACACACACAAATAAGTAACAAGTCCATAAAAAGGTGTTCAATATCACTCATTAATAAGATCATGCAAATTAAAAGCACGATTTCCCAAATATCTCCAGGATTGATCCCTATGCATAGCTCAGTGTGTCCCCAACATGAGCCCCTGTCCTGCAAAACCCCATAAGATGATACCTTATTCTTGCTGGAATCACTATTCTCAAGAAGAAAAGAAACAGTCAATGTCAGAGGTATGTAGAGAAAGGAGAATCCCATGTATTCTGGGTAGGAATAAAAACTGGTGCAATCACTATGGAAAATAGTATGTATGCTTCTCAAAACTCTAAAATTAGAACCACCACCTGATCTAACCATTCTATTTCTGGGTATTTATCCAAAGAAAAGAAAACACTAACTCAAAAAGTTATCTTCCCACTCGTGTTATGAACATCACAATCAACAACAGCCAGGATTGAGAAACTGACATAATGAATATCAGGAGTGTGTGTGTGGGGGGGGACCTAAAGGGGCCCCATGTTCTCACCTCACTATAAGATTCTCGTGAACATCTATATATTCAAATACACACACACACACACACACACACACACACACACACACTATTTTTTGACTTACTGTCACCTCTGAGTACCAGGAGCTCTCCCTGCCCCCCCCAAAAGCTAAATTATTTGCTAATCACATAATGTCTTAAAATACATATTCACTATTTCAGGTGTCTTATAAATGGTAACTAATTTAAATGCACCATGCAGATTTTGTAAGACAATTTCTTTGCATAAAAATGTAAAGTTAAACATTTACAAGAGTTTTGGTTCCAGAGTTGAGGAGTTATGGTGGCCTTAACCTGCCTTACACAAACATGCCTTACAGACATGAGGCTTGTCAGGTCCTGGCATGACAACTGTCCCTCAACCCCCACCAGGATGCCTGAGCAGAACCAGAAGCAAGTCCTGAGTTCAGCTAGATGTGACCCCTGATTCCCCACATACATATGATTTATTGTACTCTTGCCTAAATTCCCATCTCAAAAGGCTAAGACTGAAAATATACTGTTCTTTGGGTATATGGGTTCTAATCCTAGAAGTATCACTGTTATGACTTAGTACATAGTATAGTGTTCTCAGACTCTAAACTGATGTGGAAATTTGTGTGCAAATAGACAGTAGAATTATGGAATAAACTCAATAGAAACAATGTAAGAATAATTGGAGTCCCAGAGACTCTGGAAGAAAACCCTGATGAAGAGTCAACAGTCAAGAACATCATTATGAGAAATTCCAGAACTAAAGAGAGCAAGCAACTGTATTCTGGATGCCTGAAGAGCAGTAGATAAAAGAGATCCAAAGAAAAGCGCCCCCAAGGCACACAATAGTCACATAGGGATAGATAGTACAATTAAAAAGGAAAATTATATACAAAGAGGCATCCTTAAAATTTACAGCAGATTTATTACAAGCAACTTTCAAGGTCTGAAGACAGTGGTGGGATATAGTGACAAAACTAAATGAAATGAATGCTTACTCAGAGGACACTTCACCTAGACAGACTTTCATTCAAATTTGAAAGATACGTGGCCAGAGAGATAGCATGGAGGTAAGACATTTGCCTTGCATGCAGATGGTCGGTGGTTCAAATTCCAGTATTCCATATGGCTCCCTGAGCCTGCCAGGAGAGATTTCTGAGCATAGAGCCAGGAGTAACCCCTGAGCGCTGCTGGGTGTAAAGAAAGAAAGAGAAGGAAGGAAGGAAGGAAGGGAGGGAGGGAGGGAGGGAGGGAGGGAGGGAGGGAGGGAGGGAGGGAGGGAGGGAGGGAGGGAGGGAGGGAGGGAGGGAGGGAGAAAGAAAAGGGATTTTATTATTTCTTAATAATAAAGGGATATGAACAACAGGAAAAAATTCACACTCCTAAATATATATGTACCCAATGAGGGACCAGAAAAATATTTAAAATGATTGCTGATTGGGGGGCCAAAGTGATAGCAAAGTGAGTAGGGCAATTTGCCTTGCACATGGCGTACCTGGGACCAACCTGGGTTCAATCCCCAATATCCCATATAGTCCCTTGAGCCTGCCAGGAGAAATTACTGTGCACAGAGCCAGGAGTAACCCCTGAGCACCACTGGGTGTGGCCCCAAAACAAAAAATAAAATAAAATAAAATAATTGCTGATATATTTGAAGATATCAATAACAACACAATAATGGGAGACTTCAACACCTCCCTGTCATCCCTTGACAGGTCAACCAGACTAAAACTCAACAAGGCTATATTGGCTAAAAAAGAAATTGAGGAGAGTGGTTTGGTAGGTTTATAAGTAGGTAGGTAGGCTTTAGGGCTCTTCATCCTCAAAAAGTTAAATACAAATTCTTCTCTAATGTACATGGCACATTCTCCAAGATAGACAACATGCTGGGCCATAAAACATACCTCCATAAAATCAAGAGGATACAAATTATATCAACTACCTTCTCAGATCATCAAGCACTAAAATTAGAAGTGATTACAGACAGACACAGAAAAAGAACTTTAATGCCTGCAAATTAAATAGATCACTACTGAACAGCAAGAGGAAATCAAGATTCCTGGAAACAAATGAGAACAAAGACACATATTATTAGAATTTGTGGGACACAACAAAAGTGGTATTAAGAGGAAAATGTATTGCCTTTGCAAGTGGAATAACTTAAAAAATTAGAAAGTGATCAACAAAATGAACCAAAAAAAAACAGGCAGATGGAAGCAAATAACAAAGCTCAGAGCATCTATTAATGAACTGGAAACCCAAAAAGCAATACAAAAGGTCAATGAAAGCAAGAGTTGGTTCTTTGAAAAAAAAAATAAACAAAATCAATAAACCACTAGCAAGATTCACAAAGAATGAGAAAATTAATAAATTGAAATAGAAGTGAAAAGGAGGAGATTACCACAGACACTACAAAAATTCACAGGGTAATCAGAGATTACTTTGAGAAACTATGCCAGAAAAATGAGAACATAGAAGAAATGGATAAATTCTTGGGACTCCTATATCCTCCCCCAAGGTTGAACCAGTATGAGCTGGCATATCCGAAAAGACCTATCACTATTGAAAAAATCAAAATGGTAATCAAAAGCTTTCCCAAAAACAAAAGTCTGGGCCAGGTGGATTCACTTGCAAAAACTTTCAAACCTTTCAAGAGGACTTACTGCCAATCCTTTTCAGGCTCTTCCAGAAAATTGAAGAAACAGAAACACTCCAAATAATGTTTTACAAAGCTAACATCACCCTGATACCAAAAGCAGACAGAGATGTGACAAAAAGGAGAACTACAAACCAATATCCTTGATGAACACATGTGTAAAGATTCTCAACAAAATCCTAGCAAATAGGATCCAACAGCTTATCAAGGTCATACACTATGACCAAGTAGGGTTCATTCCAGAGATGCAAAGACGGTTTAACATACATAACTCAATCAATGTAATACATATCAATAAAAGGCAAAATAAAAACCGTATCATATTAATAGATGTAGAGAAAGTATTTGTCAATGTCCAACACCAATCCATGACAAAAACTCGCAGCAAGATCAGAATTGAAGAAACTTTACTCAATATAGTCAAGGCCATTTTCCACAAGCCAATGGTAAATATTATACTCGATGGGGAAAAACTAAAAGCCTTTTCTCTAAGATCTGGTATAGGACAAAGCAGCTCCCTTTCACCACTTCTAGACAACATAGTACTGAAAGTACTTGCCATAGCAATTAGGCAAGGATAAGATATCAAGGACATCCAGATAGAAAAGGAAGAAGTCAGCTTCTCAATATTTGCAGATGACAATGTACTATATTTAGGAAATCCTAAAGACTATCAAAAAGCTTCTAGAATTAATAGATTTGTAGAGAAAAGTGACAGGCTACATTATTAACTATAAAAAAATCCATGGTATTTTTATATACAAATAGTAAAAGAGAAGAAAAAGACATTACAAACACAACCCCATTCACAATTGTGCCTCAGAAAACCAAGTACTTAACTAAAGTCCACTTAACTAAAGAAGTGAAAAACCTATACAAAGAAAACTATAAAACACTGTTTCAAGAAATAAATGAGGACACAAGAAATGGAAACACATACTCTGCTCATGAATTGTGAGTATAAGGTCATTAAAATGGCAATACTTTCCAAAGCACTGTAAAGATTTAATGCAAACACACTAATCCCATGACATTTTTCAAAGAAGTAGATCAAACACTCCTGATAGTCATTTGAAACAATAAACACCCACCAATAACTAAAGCAATCCCTGGAAGAAAGAACTTTTCCCCAACTTTAAGGTGTACTATAAAAGAATATTAATTAAAACATCATGGTATTGGAATAAAGACAGACCCTCAGATCAATGGAACAGACTTAAGTATTTTAAGACTGACCCCCAGACATACAATCAATTAATCTTTGATAAAGGGGCAACAAACACAATGTGAAGCAAGGAAAGTCTCTTCAACAAGTGATGTTGGGAAAACTGTTCATTAAATGCAAAAAGGTGACCTCCGACCTCTCTTAAATACCATGCACAAAGATCTAATCAAAATGGTTTGATTTGATATCAAACCTGAAACCAGAAGGTATATAGAGAAAAAAACATAAGCAAAACATTCATGACATTGACACTAAAGGCATCTACAAGGAGGAAACATCACTGTCCAAGCAAGTGGAAGCAAAGATAAAGAAATGGGACTACATTAACTCAGAAGCTTTTGCACTTCAAAGGAAAAAGTAATAACTAGGATACCAAGGCTACCTATGAAATGGGACAAACTATTCACCCAATACCCAGCTGTTAAGGGGCTGATATCTAAGATGTATAAGTTACTAATAGAACTGAACATGAAAAAAATTCAAACCACATCAAAAAATGAAGAGAAAAAATAAACAGACATTTCCTCAAAGAAATACAGATGGCTAAAAGGCACATGAAAAAATGCTCAAAATCAATCGCTTCTCGGCCTTTTGGCTAAGATCAAGTGGAAAAAATGTTCCACATCACTAATCATCAGGAAGATGCAAATCAAAACAACAATGAGGTATCATCTCACACCACAGAGAATGGTACACATCACAAAAAAGAGACCAGTGCTGGTCTCATTCACTGCTGGTGGGGATGCCATCTAGTTCAGCCTTCCTGAAAACAATATGGATATTCCTTTAAAAACTGGAAATTGAGCTTCCTTATGATTCAGCAATACCACACCTAGGGATATACCTTAGGATATATATCTTAGGAACACAAAAAAACACAATACAAAAGTAACCTCTGCACTCCTATGTTCAGAGTAGCACTATTTACAATAGCCAAAATCTGGAAGCAACCTAGGTGCCGGCAACAGATGAGTGGCTAAAGTAGTACATTTACACAATGGAATACTATGCAGCTATTAGGAAAACTGAAGTAATAAAATTTGCTTATAGATGGATGTAAATGGGGAGTGTTGTATTGAGTGAAATGAGTCAGAGGGAAAGAGATAAACATAAAATAATCTCACTCATCACTGGGATATACGGAATAAAAGACAGTGTGGGAATTATATCCCGAGACAATAGAGATGAAAATCAGGAGGACCTTTCTATGATAAGTAGCTTGCTACAAAGAACTAAGAGTGTAGTTAAGAGTAGGGATGGAGGTCTAATATAAAAAGGACATTCATGGCACCTTTCATTTGCAGTAGTACAAAGTACAATGTCACAAAAGAAAAGGGAGAGGGTGAGGAAAGAGTGGGAGGGGGAAGGGTGAGGTTGAGGGAGAGGAGGAGGAGGAGGGAGATGGAGAGCAAGAGTGGGTGGAAGAATGAGAAGGGAAAGGAGAGGGTGAAGAGAGTGAGGGAGAGCAAGATAGGGAGGGCAGAAGATGGGGGAAGGAAATAGGGAGGGGAGGGAGAGGGAAGGGGGAGGGAAAGGGAGAAAAGTAAAATGCCTGCCCCAGAGGCAGGCAGGAGAGGGTGAGTGGGAGTGAATAGGGCATCAGGGAGGGTGAGAGGGAAACTGGGGACATCTGTGGTGGGAAATATGTGTTGGTGAAGTTTGTTATTAATTGTATCACTGTACCTCAATCATGAATAAGTTTATGGAAAAAAAAACTATTATGAACAACCTTTTAACATGGTGTTTACACTTAAAATATATATATATATATTAAAGATCAAGATAAAAGAAAATGGTTAGCCAACAAATCTGAGAAGATCTAGAACTACATATATATGATGAAAACAAAAATACTATTTCATTAGCCCAAACTTGTAAGCTGGAGAAGAATCTCAATGCTGGGTAAAGCAACACTTTAAAAGCTTTGTAGGAGATTTGGAGCTTAGAAATGGCCTGCTTTCATTCATGAACTCAAAGGAATATATTTGGGGAAATCAAATAGTAAAGTCTCGGGGCTCTAGGAGACCACTATGTAAGTTCTCCGAGAGCAAACATTTACAGAAATGAGAAGAGTAGCAGGAACAGAGTCAAAAGTTGCAGACACCCCCCCTCCCAAGTCGCCCACAAAATAAAATGCAGTTTCGTGTTTTTAACATGTGAAAACAATATCCCTTTTGCTTTCCCTCCACTGCTTTTTCCCTTTGGTTATGTGAATTAATTGCATGTGCCAGAAGTACAAAGAGGACATCGTTTCCTGTCTGGCAAGAGAGAGCTAATACCTTATGTGGAAATCTGCTTAAATTATCTGTAGGAAAAACATAAAAATAACTCACAAAATATTAGGTCTCTCTCTCTCTCTCTCTCCTCCTTGGAGTCTAGTCTTACAGTTAGTTGCATTGTTTGGACTATTTGAACTGACTCCACTATTCACTATTCCACTATTTGGAAAATACAAGAGGAAATGACTCAAACTAAGAGGCTGTTGTTCTGCTCTCCTGGAGAGAATCAAAAAGCCTCTGAGCTGAAAAACGTATCTAAGCTCCTTTATGAATTACTTTCTCAACCTTCATTCCCCAGTCCCTTCCTACTTCCCTATTTGAAGTCCAGGGTAACTTGGTCAGGTCATAGGGCAGGAAACTAGAGACAAGAAGGAAGAAGGGAGATGAGGGGTGAGATGGGAGTGAGATGACCACTCCAAATTCCCTTAACACACACACACACACACACACACACACACACACACACACACACACCATTAGTAAAAATTCATCTTTTTAATAGTATGGTGTTAATATCCAAAGACAATAGAGAGTAAAGCCAGAAAGCAGGTCCAAATTTGCCACAAACAGTGGGGAGTGCACCTAGGGCAGAAAAGGGACCACTATGACCATGAGAGTTGGAAATGATCACTCTGGACAAGTAAGGGTGCTGAAAGGAGATAAAGTGATACGCCTGGTTTCCCTTCAGGAACAATATCGAAAACCACAGTCTAAAAAAGAAAATGGGAGAGAAGAAAAATGTCTGCCACAGAAGCAGGCAAGGGTGAAGGTGGGGATGGAGGGGTGACTGAGGGCAATGATGGTAGAAAATATGCACCGGTGAAGGGATGCGTGTTGGACATTGTATGACTGAAATTCAATCGTGAACAACTTTGTAATTATCTCACAGTAATTCAATTAAATTATTCATAAAATATTTCACCTAAAAAAGGACATTTTAAGACCACAAAGCACTATTCCATTGCTTTACTTTCTGCCTACCATAATTGCCAATGTCTATGATTATATTTAAGGTCTGTTGACTCATCAGATAAAAAATATGCATGACTTACTTTTTTGTTTGGTTCAAAACCTAGCACTCAGTGATCATTCTTGGAGGGCTCAGGGGAATGGTATGGGATACTGGAATTGGCCACATGTCAGGCAAATGCCCTACTTATTGTACTATCTTGTTGGCCCCCACGCATGTTTTCCTTTATAGGTCTTAAGGATCCTGTGAGGTAAATGCTTTGATTTCTGGTTCATAGAGCATCTAAAGATTGGACAGTTCTTTTAAAAGAAGCAAGCTCTAGGATTGGAATTTATATGTCCTACCTAGCACCCCAGGCACTGGAAATAAGGAGACAAAGGTAAAGAGTCTAGCCTGGGCTTGGATGGTGATGGAGGGATGGAGGCCTTTCTCCTCCAGCCCAGGCCACGTGTGTCCAACCCCCTTCAGCCGGCAAGTCCACAAGGTCAGGATAGCGGTGGGTAGAAATCTCACAGATAGTCAGGCTTCTGGAGATATCATCTTTATTCAGCCCTGGCCAACATGTGTGGCCTATCAACTTAAACTGATTAAGCTTGCCCTGCGTTTTAGCTTCTTTCAGCCTTCTCTCCAAACTGCTTCCTTCTCCAGCCTCCATCCATGCAAATCCCTTTTGCCCCTCTGGCCAAACCTTTTTGTTACCTACCAAAGACCCCGCCCAGAAATGGGCAGGTCTTTCTTGTAGGTAAGGCTACACAGGAAGAATGGGGGATGGGGTTACACCCACTTCGAGTGGTGCCATTCCTCACAGGCACTGCTTTAGGAAATATGTATCATGCTGCCAGAGTGCTCCTGGCACTGTCCTGGCCCAGAGATATTCAACCCCCTGCCACTGGCTGAACTGGCTGAACTGTCTTACAATCCTAAAAGCTGGCTCCAAAGCCAATAGCATTTTAGAAAGATAAGCTTCATATGCAAAAGGAGGTGGGAGAGCTGGTCCCGTGTGTGCTCATCAGTCAGTCTTGACTGTTGGAACCAGAGTGGCAAAGAAGTTCAAGCTGGGTCTAAAGATAGTTATTATGCCCAAGTTTTATCCCAGTAGGAAAACAAACATCTGAGAAGTTTACAGGGACCAATAAAAACAAAATGCAGGGACTGGAGCGGTAAGGCGTTTGCCTTAGACGCAGAAGGACGGTGGTTCAAATCCCGGCATCCCATATGACCACCCCCACCCCCACCCCCATCGTGCCTGGAGTAACACTTGAGCGCTGCCGGGTGTGACCCAAAAACCAAAAAAAGAAAAGAAATAAAATACAGCACCAGTTTACAGGATTTTACAAAGTGCAATCTAGTTGAGAGTTAAAGGAGCTTGTTCTGGGGCCAGAGAGCTAGCATGAAGGTAGGGTGTTTGCCTTGCACACAGAAGGACAGTTGTTCAAATCCCAGCATCCCATATGGTCTCCGGAGCTTGCCAGGAGCAATTTCTGAGCGTAGAGCCAGGAGTAACCCCTGAGCGCTGCCGGGTGTGACCCAAAACCAAAAAAAAAAAAAAAAAAAAAAAAGGGGAGCTTGTTCAATCATCTTCCCTGCATTCACGTACATATGGTCTGAAATATGTTCCTGAAAGGAATTTTATCAGATATTACTGATACGCAAGTAACATCTAAACACTGGAATCCATGCTATAAAAACTTAAACTGAGTCTTTCTATCACATAGATAAGGGAGAGAATAGACTAGGTTGATTTGTTTGTTTATTTGTTTTTCCACTTGGTTACAGGAGAACTAGAGTTCCAAACAGTTAGGTTTTTATCTCTTTTATTTTATTATTTTATTTTATTTTTATTTTTAATAATATTTTTAGATAAACACCTTGGTTACAAACATGATTGTGTTTGGGTTTCGGTCATATAAAAGGACACCCCCCCATCACTAGTGCAACATTCCCACCACCAATGACCCAAATATCCCTCCTCCCCACGCCACCTCAAAAAATGACTGTTTTTGTATTTTCATAGTGACACAACACAGATGTATGTGAGAAATATCTGCTTCCAATTCCTGGGGGACCATATTGTCATTAGCATGAGCTTGCAATTTTAATACTTGGGTTTCTTTCTACTTGGGGTAACAGTCATCCACAGCCCAATGGCTCTAGCATAAAGAGAAAATTAAAGAGACAGAGCCCACGTGCAAGTTTGTCTTCAAATGCCTAACATCCAAATATTAGGGTACTGGGCCACAGCAGTGAAGTCTCATGATGGCTCTAGGAGGCCCAGTGGGAGAAGTGAGTCATTGGGGCCGACGACCTCCACCAGACACTAGAACAGCTGAGCCCCGCTCAGTTTACCCACACTGTCTTGCATTTCACTGAGTTTTCTCTTTTTATTCATAATTAACTTATACATTTATTTTGGTATTTACAATTGCACAAATGCTGTTATTGGTGATTATAAGAATTCTTGAGAATTACACATTGAAGTCCCCTTAAAATAATGGAAAATCAACACTTAGGGCAGAAATCTGTAACATTTTTTTGTTTGTTTGTTTGTTTGTTTTAGCCACATCGGGTGGCACTTAGTAGTTATTCCTGGCTCTGTGCTCAGAAGTCACTCCTGGCAGGGCTGGGGGGACCATATAGGATGTTGGGGAAGGAACCCGGGTTGGTAATGTGCAAGGCAAACATCCTACGCACTCTGCTGTCACTCCAGCTCCATTGGAACTTCTAAGTGTGTTTCCACCTTTTCTGGGGACTCAGGTATCTCCATTGACCTAATGGATCACTAAACTACAGTCCCAACAGAGTCACTGTTCTCACCCAGTGACCCAGAGCACGTACATGACCAGCCAAGATCAGGGTAATTTTTAAAAGACAAATGTGGATGGCACATTTCCATCATGGCACGTTTCCAACATCAAAAATTTAACAGACACAAATTCCCAAGAAGGAACTTCAATAGAGAAGAGAGGGAGAAGGAAGTGGTAACTAGAAGTGACACTTATGGAAAAAAAGAAAGAGAAACTGTCCAGCATTCGACAAAAACATATCGAATAAAACCATCACTACAGAGGGCCAAAACAAGAGATGGAGGAATAGATGAATGGACTGAGATGGATGAATGGGCATGGACGAACAGTGAGACTAACTGAAAGATAAGATTAGAAGAATATACAGACAAGTAGAATCTAGACAATATTATTTGACCTACTGAATTTCCTGGCCAAAGCAATCCTCAGGTATTTCAATTATATCAGTCAATTCGGTATGAATTCAGGTCAGGTTCCTGTCACTTGTGATCAAATGCTTTGCAATTCACACACTGGAGAGCAGTAAGAACTTTTAACAGGAAACAGGGGCTCACTATACAAGTGTCTGGATATTCTAGTCTATCCAGTCCCCTCTCACCCATGATAGAGTGCAGTGGTTGTACGTACACACATGAGTGAGTGTACGTGCATGCATTTAATTAGCTCATCAGCTCAAACAATGAGGCTCTTTACTTTTTTCTCAGCACAGGGTATGTAACAGTAGAAATTCTTCTTCTTTTTTATAGTCATATCTGGGGATTTTTTTTCCTCCCATGTTTGATATAATAAAATTACTCAGAGAAGCTAATTTGCAGTTCATCCTTTATAAATCACAATCAAAAGTCTTGAAGAATACAGAGGCTACGATGACACCAAAGATTTGTCAAAGAATGCTTACATCACATTCAGAGCCAGAAAATATATTTATATTATTAAGGGCTTTTAAAAGCTTTTAAGAACACTTATAGTATCTCCTATAAACTTAACACTGTTGGCTTTATCTGCCTTAAACCTTTGGTTGGCAATAACTATAATTCCTAAATGTTAGCAAAAATGAATAAAGCAATTACATCATATGAAAAAATATGATTCAAAATAAAATGAGAATACCATATCTATTCCACTAAATTAACTTCATTGGAAGGAAGTCCTGCATCCGAAGTTCAAAAATTAGTTTTTTTGTAACTTACCACTATCCTCAGTGATTTATTTATTTATTTATTTAATTGCCCTCAGTACCTATTAAAGGTTTTCATGTGCAGAGATTCTGAATCCTAACATCAACTTTGAGAAAGTAAAACAAATTTACTGCAACCCAACAGTTGCAGGTTAGAGAAATTATTTTTGTCTTTATTTTGATTGTAAAAGAAATCTTTCCCAAGCAGTTACTAAAAATACAAAGGAAGTTTAAGCAAAGTTCTAAATTCATTTGTGCTTTTAAATTAAGAAGGGGAGCATCTTAGTAAGACAGACCCTGCAATGGGTTAAGAGAGAAAGGACAAACTTGATGCCAGTTGAAACGAGTTTCAAATTTCAAAATTTCAAATTGTTTTCAAAGAAATAATATTCAGAGTATAGAATCCAATTATCTAGGTAGATTTAAAAAGAAAATCTTAAATTGTTGGGCTGGAAAGACAGTATAAGAGCTAAGTACTTCCTTTGCTTGTGGTCAACACAGGTTTAATCTTTGGTCCGGGTAAGCATGACCATGGGTTCAGAGCCAGGAGTTGAACCTGAACACTGCCTGTTGAGGTACAAAAACCAAGAAGGATGAGAAAAAAGATATTTTGTCATAAAAATAATTAAATGACTCACTTTGGAATGCTAAAAACAAGTTCTTATTGATGAGTTCTATAGATTTTTAGACTGAGGGAACAAAAACTTCCAGTCTTTTAAAGTTTGTAATAAACTATATTTTTAGACTTATTTCCAGATATCCATCTGTGACTAACTACCATGGCCTTATTTCTACATTTTTAGGAAGCCAAATCTTGTCTTGCAGACTTTAAAATGAATCTAAATTAAACCTTTGACAACACCAAGGATGAGGGAATGAGACACCTCATTTCAAGATTTAGAATCTTCTACCAGGGAAGAACTGTAGCTCATATAAGATTTTTTTAGGGCACTAAAAAGGCAGGTTAAGAAATGGCTCTATATTATTAGCAACCTAAGAAAGAAAGGTAATTTTACTGGTCCAAAATTACCATCATAAAAGCATTGTAAATAAAACTAGTCAGACTAAGGGGCCGGAGAGATAGCATGGAGGTAAGGTGTTTGCCTTGCATGCAGAAGGACGGTGGTTCGAATCCCGGCATCCCATATGGTCCCCCGAACCTGCCAGGAGCGATTTCTGAACATAGATCCAGGAGTAACTCCTGAGTGCTGCCAGGTGGACCCAAATGCAAAAAAAAAAAAAAACAAAACAAAAAAAAACTAGTCAGACTAAGGCAATGCCCATAGGAGTTTGTCTTCAACTTAAAGCCAGTTTAAAATGTGCATAACAAGTCATTAGTTTGAAGATTCTGATGCTAATAATCCTACGTAATTACAGATACAATAATCTGTGCACACAGATATTATTTTATTATATTCATCAGTTTTTATGCAAATATCATATAAATCAAAATACAACAGCTTTTAGAGATAATAAAAATATAAAGAGGGAGAAAAAATATGAAAAAAGAGAGAAGAGAGATTCTCGGAGCATAGCACCCCTAAGCCTGGCACCTCATTCAATGTGAATGAGTTTGTCACAGGAGAGTATAAAACTTCTGTTTCTGGACCTTGGTCCAAGCTGTCATAAAAACTTGTCCTCACATAGTATCTCCTATTTTTTTTTTCCAGTACACGTCAAATATTCTCAAGCTCCTGCCTGGTATAAAACAAAGCAATAAAAAGTCAATTGTGTTACCCCTGAAACTGAGTGACCAAGAACATGAACCACCTCCACAGGCCTGATGAAACTGATGAAAGGGAACGTTATTCTAATGTATTGTAAGGAATAAGAGCAGCTGGGAAAGTGTTATTAGTTCCAGGAAAGCATTAAAACCTTGCATTTCCACAGGACTGCCCGAGAGGGCAAAAGTGAGAGTTGCATACCTACACACAATGGTATTTGACATACACTCTCAAAATTATAGAAATTGGTTGTGATGGCTAAAAAAATGTTAGAAAGATCTATTTATTTCTAGGCTCTGTACTGCAGTACTGAAGGAGGTCCTTAAGAAACAGTGGAATAGAGCAATGCAGTTGCTTTCAAGGTCAACGCAACTCTCAAACTCAATTTAAGGAAGAATTTAGAAAGGCCAAAACTTTCATTTCTCAACTGCCTGCCACTGAGGACAGGTCAACCCTGGAGTGAGAAGACAGAGAAGCAGGCAGGAATGTCAAACAATAACAAATCAAACACTGAAGAAAGTTCCATTAGCATGCCTGTGTGTCCAGCACAGATGGCCAATCTCAGTGAATCCAAACTGATTCATGCCAATGCTTCTGCAGAGTTTATTTCAAGGGTGACCCGAATCTATGGAGTATTTTACATTTAGAAGGTATAACAAAAAGCAACGTGAGTATGGGTGTAAAATTTACACTGTAAATGAATGGATTAAGGTAAAGGATTTGTGGTAAGTTTTGAGCACAATCAAGCCCGTCTGAGGGGACTTAAGTTTGGCATTTTTATGATCTTTGATCTCCAAAATCTCACTCTTCCTAAGTCACCACATAATGTCATCCAGTCTAAACTAATACTGTCTTGTTAATGAAGCCCTATGTGATAGGGTTCTTAGTTTGTACTATTTACACTGAGAACTTTCAGCATTTTACAACTCATAAAACTGAGGCTTTGCATTACTCTAAAATTCCTTATACTTTCGTTTTCCAAGTTAAACTCAGCCCCAATCCTTTCCTTAAGAAAATGCACGGGAGCGCGCACGCGGGCACGCACGTACGCGCGCACACACACACACACACACACACACACACACAAAACACACACACCAGTTGCTCAACCTACTATCAACAGTAATTATAAAACACCCTAACTAGAAAAATGCCTTTATTCTAACATGATCTAAAAATGTACAGTGAGCAGTGCCATTCCAAGAATTAGGCCCTTTGGGAGAAAGAAATAAGTTAACGCTTTCCATTTATTCGCCAATAAAATTGTAGCACTTTGCCCAAGGTTTGGGGGCTATGAGAGCTAAGTCTAAGCTGATGACGTTGAAGGAAAAGAGAGGGTTAGACCAAAGCAAATAGCATATATACGTTCTAAAGCAAACTCACTTTGGCCCCCTTTAAGTGCTAAAAATCAGCCTTAACAGCTCCAAAGAACACCCGTCCAAAACCTTCTTTACACAGAAGGAACCCCGATACTTCACTGGATCCTGTGGGCTCCCCATTCTAAGGGGTGGAAGGGAGTAGGACGAGGGCCCTTCCTAAAACTGTGTCCATGGGAACCCTTCATCTCCCAACTCCAGGATTTAAAACCTTGCCCCAAACTTGCAAAAAAAAAAAAGTCCCCCTACAAAGAAAAGGGAAACACTTTCATTTATCTCCTGGAGGGTCAAAATTCAGGATTCTGAAGCAGGCCAAGGCCGGGGAGAGGATTTTTAAAGAAGAGTGGAGTAATAGTGCAGAGGAGATAAGCCCGGTCCCCCGGTCCCCGAATCCCACTCTGCAAGTCTATGACAGTCACCTCTCAAATGTTCCTGCGGCGGAGAAAAAGCGGAGTTGCAAAAGGGGCTTCCAGAAAAGACATTTACGCACCCCCCGCTCCAGTGCAAGACGTCGACGCGAGTACCGGGGTGCAGAAAAGTCCAGCAACCGGTGGATTCTGTAGGAGGCCGCCCACTGCGGGGGGTACCCGGGGGCGCCCCGGGAAAAGTGGGGAGGGGAGGGAGCCGTTTTGAAAAAAGTACCTGGTTTTGTCTCCAAAGGGCAACATCGCAAGTGCGCGACGTGGAGGCGCCAACCGTGCGGCCAAGGCGGACCCTCGGTTCCAGGAGGCGCGGGGGACGCAGCGCCCAGGTGAGGCGGCGGCTTATTCGGAGCCGGATCCTCTGCGGCCCCCTGGCGGAGAGCGCCCAGCAGAGCCGCCGGCAGAGCAGCGGAGACCCGCGCCCAAACCCGCCGGTGGCTCCACCATCACCCTCTTTCCGAGTGCCTCAGTGCCGGGCGCACCCCACCCGCCGCGCCGCTCGGATTCCCTCTGGAAGGGGTGCGCCCGCGAAGTCGGCCCGAGCAGCGCGCACAAGACGCGCCTCAACTCCGGAGCCGGCCTGGGGCCGTGGGGAGCAGGGGCTGCCACGCACTCTCTTCTCCCCCTCCAAGTGGAACCCCGGCTCCCCTGCCCGGCGCCCGAGCAGCGTTTCCCACGCGCGTCCCAAACGCCCGCCCGCTGCACGGCCGCCTGTTCCCGAAGGTCGGGCTCGGACCTCCCCTTCTTTCCCAGCCCTCCCTCTCTCCTTCCTCCCTCCCGGCACTTGGCTCCCGACCAAGAGGCGCTGGGCTCGGGCCCTAGGGACCCGCCACCCCCGAACCCCGGGAGGTCTCTCCGTTTCGCCATCCCGCGCGCCCAGAAAGCCCCTTCGGAACGCGCTCGGCCGCGCGGCGCAGCAGCGCGTAAAGGCGAGAGTGGCGGGAGACAGACAAAAGGAGACCCCCAGACCGCGGCACTCACTCGGGGACGGCTCCGGCATGTTGCCGCTTTAGGACTCGCCCGTGATCTCCCCTCCGTCCCTCCCCAACCCCACCCCCGGCTTCCCCGCCTCGCCGGGGCCCGGGCGAGGGGTTTGGGGGAGGAGCGGAGCCGCCGGGACCGAGCGGGACGCGGTGCTTCCGGAGCGGCCGTAAAAAGGCACAAAACCGGCTTCTGCTTTTTCGCTCAAGATTTCGGGGGGCTCGGGGGGCCGGAGCGAGGCTGCCTAGAGGCCAGCGCGCGCGGGCGGGACGACTTCTCAGATGTTGCAGGAGAGGAGGGTCGACAGCTACTTGAACTTTGTGCAAATTGGAGGGAATCGCGCGCATAGGTTATTATTTGTTTATATTTTTTTTCTTGTTTGTTTGTTTGGGGTCACACCCGGCAGCGCTCAGGGGTTACTCCTGGCTCTCTGCTCAGAAATCACTCCAGGCAGCTCGGGGGACCCTATGGGATGCCGGGATTCGAACCACCGAAGTTGTGCGTGCAAGGCAAGCGCCTTACCTCCATGCTATCTCTCCGGCCCCATTTACTTATATTTCTTTTGCCCTCCGACCGCAGTCGCCTGCAAGTCGCGGTCTCTCCCGCGTCGTAGCCGCACCAGAAACCAGTTCCAAAGCAGTGGGCCGGGGAAAGGGTGGAAGAAACAAACTCGGGAGCGGGGAGGAGAGCAGCCTGCGGGCGCGCCGAGCCGGCCCGCGGTCCCCCCCTTACCTTACCTGGTGGCTTTCCGGACGAAGTAGGCGAAGGTGAAGTCCCAGTGATCGTCCAGCCACGCTTCCACCGCGTCCGGGTCCCGCGGCGGCGCGCGGCCGGGACCGGCTCTCTCCATGCCGGGCGCGGCTCGACACGCGGCGGTCTCGGCCCGGCCGAGCTGGGGTCCCTCCCTCGGCGGAGTCCGGTCGGCCTGGAGACCCTCCCCGACCCCTTTTGCTCCAGCTTCCCGCGGCTGCTTGCAAGGCTCAGGCTGCGGCCAGCCTCTCCAGGCCCTCGCAGCGCCCAGGTGTGGCGGGCGGGGCGTAGCGGCAGCCCCGCGCGCTCCTCGGGGTCTTGCCGAGCCCGTTTCTCCGAGTGTCTGGGGTCCCGAGTCCCAGGAGGCCCCGGCTGCTGGAACCGAGCTCTCCGGAAGCCAAGTGGCCCCGGCTCCAAGCAAGCCCCGTGGCCGCTGGGGCGCGCTGTGCGCCGGGCCGGCTGCAGCGGAGCGCAAAGGTGACAGGGGAGTGTTGTGCCCGCGGTGGCCCACTCTAGGAGAAAACAGGTCGACTCACCCCGGGAGGGACCCAAGCCCCAAAGTAAGCGTGCGTGGCGGGTTACAAGACGCAATATTCGTGTGGATGCCCCGGTTGGCACAAGTGACCCGGAGCGGGGAGAACAAAGGGGGACCAGCCTCACTTTCTTCCAGAGCGCGCTCGGGTCTGGGAGGAGCTGGGGCCGGCTTTTCCTGTTGCCCCCTCTGACTGGTGGGTATCAAGTCCCCAAGCCTAGACCGCGCCCCAATAAGGGAGCTGGGAGTGCGGGCCACCCAGGGCGATTTTCCTGTTTAAGTGGGTAACTTCCAACAAAAAAAACTACTCCGTGCAACAACAAAAGCTAACAACAACAATCTAGTTACAAGTTAGTGACTTGCATCAAATATCCCCCACCCCCATTTGCGCACACCCTCTCTCCCCGCCATACAATACACTCAACTTGACCCGGAGACATTCTCTCTGCCCAAATACAAGCCCAAGTTTGTAACTGTCAGGTAATTTAATGGAACTAACAGCCAACTATAAACAAGTATCTATTTGTTCCATCTCTACCCTGCTTTTTTTTTTTCCTAAAGGATTAGTATTTTCCTGGAGTTGTCCCCATCTCCCTGTCCCACACTGGCACTTTTAATAACATTTTGCAACGACCTAATTTCATTTTCCAGACTTAAAGCTGGAGCTGTACATTTCTCAAAGTGTGAAGGGCACCATCGGCGGTGACTTTCAGAAAGTGGTGCAGCTGACATACTTTTAACAGACTCCTTACAAAATATCCTTAGCAAGAACGTAAAATATTATCCACTTCTAAGAAACGTATTATTAAATTGATAATGAGAATTTTATAAAATGCACCCCTCCACACACGCACACATTTAGTAGTGAACTTAAGATCATTTAACCAGGATATTCTTTTGTTGTTGTTTTCTTTTTGTTTTTGTTTTGGGTCACACCCGGCAGCGCTCAGGGGTTACTCCTGGCTCTACCCTCAGAAATCGCTCCTGGCAGGCACGGGGGACCATATGGGATGCCGGGATTCGAACCACTGACCTTCTGCATGTGAGGCAAACGCCTTACCTCCATGCTATCTCTCCGGCCTCATATCCAGGATATTCTTAAATGTTCCTTATTTGAATCACCTGAAAGCTCTTACAAGTCCTAATGTCTTTATGCCTTTCTAATATTTTTAACAACATGGTTGAGTGCCAAGCAATCATGACAATTACTTTAAAATTATCTGGGAGGAGAACTAAGGGTTGAGAATTGGTCTATCTGTTGGACTAATTCCAGGTTGCAATCCACTGGGAGAAATGCTATTCTATCCACGTGTTGATTTCCAGTGATACCTACCTGAAATTTATATAATCTCATACTGCAATTCTAGCCCCATGCAAACAAAAGGTGTTCTTTTGTAAGTGGGGTTTCTGAAGCTTTGTGGCATGCAAAGTAACCACAAATCAAGCAAAGCAGCATTATAAGGTCATGTATGATCAATTTTGAAGTGCCTGTCATCTCATTTGTTTCTGTGCTAGTGATGCCAGCACAGAAACAAGTTTTCTCTTGTGGAAACCTGGGCATTTCTTCTAAAGGGGGGCATGTGTGTGAATTCATTAAAACTCCACTTACAAAGACAGAGTGAGTTTGTGGCTTGAATTTTGTGTGCCGGATGGGAACTTAATTTTTTTTTTTTTTTAAGAAAAAGCACTCTCCAAATATCTGTTTTTCTTTGTTAACCAAAAAACAAAAATTACATTAGCAGAAACCATGTATGTTGTTTTAAATATTAATTATAAAGAGTCCTAGTGGTGTGAATGATGGTGAGGCCTTTCTCGGCTGGGCCCTGGGGCCTGCAGCCTGTTCTGCCCAAGGGTCTGTAGGTAGCAGGATAATGGCAAAGAAATGATCCACAAGCAGTCAGTTGAAGTTTCAGGAGAAATCCAGCTTTATTACAAGGCCCTAATTGCCATGTGCTTTTGTCAAATAACCTCTAAGTCTAAGCTAAGCAGCCTGTTTCCTACTGCTTTGCATCCATCCTCTGTTTGATCTATCTCCTACTGCCCCCCAGGCAACTCTTAAATTAACCACAGACCCCTCCCGGACTGTGGGTGGGTCTCATCATCCTGGTGAGATTAGCATATGGTATTGGGGAGGGGTAACACATGTAGTTTCTGAAAAATAATAGGATTAAAAAAATTCTTCCAGAGATTTTCCCAGTAAGAGTCTCAGTTCTGTGTGGGTGGATGAAGTTTCTGAGAAGTCTTTAACCTAAAGGGGGTGATTGCAAGGATTCTGAAGGTGGGTTAGATTTCAAGCTGTGGTAGTCTCCAGAATGCTCAGGGAATCAACCATCCCTCTTGTTACTGTTGTTACTGTTAGCTTCTAAAAGACTATTTTGAATTCTTCACCCTGGCATTGCCTTGTCCAGCTCCAATGTTAATTTATCCCAATTTAGCAAAATTATTTTTTAACTTTTGGAAATGGACTGCTCTAATCACCTCAAATCTATTTTGGGGTGAGTTGAAATTGAGTCAATAATAAGCAATACTAGGAAATAACTCCTCTAAAATGCCTTTATCGCTATTTACAATAAGCAAGTGTTCATGGACCTCACAGAAAATCCCAGTATTTCCCACTATGCTAGAATAAAATCAAAACTTGAATAGAACTAACAGGGTCCTACCGAATTTGGCTTTTACCTAAATTTACTATCAAAGTTGTTTGTCATACAATTAGGAAGAAAATAAACATCACCCCCCCCCAAATAATAGAAATTATTAAAATATCTTTCTTACCTTATTTTCCTCTTTGGATGTTATGTTTTTTTTTTCAAACAACATTCACTTTCTTCTTTCCTTTGCAGACATCCTTGTTTAGAAAAGAAAACATTAAAAAGGTAAACTAAACAACTTAATGTTAATGAGTTCAATCAATTTGATACTTTTAAAAATCCTGGAGGGGCCAGAGACATAGTACAGCAGGTAGGGTGCTTTCCTTGCATTTGGCCAACCTGGGTTCAATCCCAGCCAACCAATATAGTCTCCCAAGCACCACTAGGAGTGATTCCTGAATGCAGAATCAGAAGTCCCTGAGCACTGGTGAATGTGGCCCCAAAACAAACCAACAAACAAATACCTTCTTTAAGAAAACTTTTTTAGTCTTATTAATAAAAAGAAAATATTGTAGGTGTGGGTAGGAACTATATCTCAAGTACCCTCCACAAGCCTAGGCTTGTGACCTATTCTAAGAGTGTTCAAGTCTTAGCAGCAATTTCTTGGATTCTGACTCTATTTGGAGATGAAAAATAGAAAGATGGTTCATGAATTTGGATGGTTGGCTCTCACTCAATCTGCCTGATGTTCATGTAAGAAGAAACTTGCACACAAAAATAGTACTGAGGTTACCTCCATGTGAAGAAGCAATGATGAGGGTCCTTCTTTGGCCAGGAACTTCTACTCTTGAAAACCATGAGAAAGAGAAAAAGAAAACTGTTGCTTAAGCCACCCAACTGATGGTACCTCATTATTTCCACAGCTACACAAACTAATCCAATGACAACATGATGGCAATAGTCTTAAAACATGAACTAGTTAGGGATAAATGATACAGGATATGGGCAAGAAGTTCTAAATACATACAAACCTAAAACATTTCTGGGGGAAATTGAAATAGACCTCAAGAAATGGACAGCTCTTCTAACTGCAAGAAACTGAATTCTACCAGCAGTCAGAGTAAGCTTACAGGAGTTGAGTTCCTCAGAAAGCCTCAGGTGAGACTGGAAACCAGTCAGCAGCTTGACAAAAAACCTTGAGAGCTATTCCATAAAAACCACCTTTACCATTGACTACTCTATACCAGGGAGTCAGCAATCCATAAACATAGCATTGTTATCCATTTCTTAAATTTCTCCTAGCAGGGCCACGTAGTTTTATACATATTTTATGTAAGTGTGTCACTCAGATTCTAGAAGCAATGATATTCCAGCAGCAATGGGCTCACTAGGAACCAGATTGTGCCTTCTGAGTATATTCTCCATATTAAAACTGGAAGTCTTTAGAGAAAATTTTCCAGGTGGGGCAGGGAAAACATACAGAAGTATTAAGAGAAATCTTGTTTATGCAGAGAACAAGAAAGACCTGAAAATGAAATGAAGCATCTGTTTAAGATGGTCCCAATGGACAAAGCCAAAGCAATTCGAACATCAAACCTTAAACCAGACTAACCCATAAGAAACTGTGAAGCATTTTGAATAAAGAGATAAGATAAATAGATGATACTGAAATGCTGAGTAAAAAATATTCAAGACTCATATAGTTAGAAATCCTTGGTGATTGATAAAACAAATCAGTAAATTTGACGATGAGTGGGGAAATTACGTAATCTTTTTAAAAATGTATTAAAGGAAAATGTGTCACATAGTTGACATAACTGATCATAATACATTTGTTTTAGGATGACAGAAAGTGAAGTTATTAAAAAATAGAAAGAAAAAAGAATTAAAAAAGATAGAAAAAGAAGGGGAGAGGGTTCATTAGCAGTTATATTTGTGAGAATTATTGTATCACCAATAAAGTTGTTAATACTATAGCTGAAGGTTTAGTACACTCCCTTTCTTTTCTTTTAGAAATGGAAGATACAGTTAAAAAAAGGTGTGTGTTGGTGTGGCAGATGTCGTTTGCATAGGCACAGCAAAATATGGAAGGAATTGGCTTAAAAAACAGGGAGAACTTAACCCCGAAGTATTTTGGCATAAGACCAATGCAAGACTCTCGGCATAAGAGGTTGTCCAACCCCATAGTCATTCTCAGTGGTCAGCTCTTCATCATCAGAGTTGTTGCTGTCAGGTAACTGTAGTTATAGATCCTGGTTTCTGTATAGGTCCTATGTCAAAGTCTGGGTGGTGTGTAGTGTCTTCTGGTTCCATCTCACCATCAGTCAGCAGTGCAGAGGATCCTGCCCTAAAAGCAGACTATTGCTATTGCCAGGTTGTCAGGGTGACATTAGAACTGTCTTTGGGGGAATGGTGAGGTGGCGCTAGAGGTAAGGTGTCTGCCTTGCAAGTGCTAGCCAAGGAAGAACTGCGGTTCGATCCCCCGTCATCCCATAAGGTCCGCCCAAGCCAGGGGCAATTTCTGAGCATTTAGCCAGGAGTAACCCCTGAGCATCAAACAGGTGTGGCCCAAAAAAAAAAAAAAAATAAAGAACTGTCTTTGGAATAAGTCATGCCATGGCAGTAGTGGGGCCTTCCTTGGTAGAATTTATGTTGCTGGTGCTGATATAGGAAACCATGTTTGTTTCTATAGGTGGTATCCATGGTTCAGGGGTGAATGGTCAATGTCCAATCAACTGGAGTCTAAGCCCTAAGTGTTTAGGGTCAAAGGTCCGACTGCAGTGTAAAAAATTTTGTGTTCCTATTTCTTTTTTTTTTTTGGTTTTTGGGCCACACCCGGCGGTGCTCAGGGGTTACTCCTGGCTGTCTGCTCAGAAATAGCTCCTGGCAGGCACGGGGGACCATATGGGACACCGGGATTCAAACCAACCACCTTTGGTCCTGGATCGGCTGCTTACAAGGCAAACGCCGCTGTGCTATCTCTCCGGGCCCTGTGTTCCTATTTCTATTAGATAAGAATTTGTTTGCATCTGTTAACTTTTACTATTTTAATGTGCCTATGCAAAAAGAGACAATGCCACAAGGTATTACTAGTGCATGTGGGGACCCAACATGTCAAGACCAACAGTCCCCAGAATCTTTTGTTTACATGAACTCTGAATAGAGACTTGTCTACTAGTATTCCACAGTGAAAGGATCTCAAGGATAGGGGAAGTTGCCACTACATAAGAAGACATTTGATAACGGTTATGCCTAGTAAAGAGGTGTATCTAAAATAAATATTCAAAGGAAATTTATATGTCCTCTTTAGATCTTTGAAATAGATGGGGAAGGAGTAAGATCTGGGGTGCTTCAATCTGTGATTTGGTTTTGTGAAATCTAGAAAAAATGGTTCCTAACATTCCCATATTAGGAAGTGTCAAGTGTGTGTGTGGGGGGGGGGGAGGGTGTTCAGGAACCAAATCTGGTAGCAAGCAAAAAGGGAGATGAAGAGGGGCCACTAAGAGCAAATCAATAGCAACAGACTGTTGGTTTCTTCTCATGCTGAGAATCTATCTTTTCACTTTGGGTGCTGGTTGGCATCTGGCTGACTGGGGAGAATGTTCTGCTTTGTGAGGAGTTAAGGACTGAGAGTAAAAAAAAATGGTTAAATGTGGAGAAATAACATGAAGGGTTCGAAAAGGGTTTGTAGTAAGCAAAAAAAGGGGGGGTTATCTATAATAGAGGGAATAGAGGAGAGAACACTACTACGTAGATATTATATCTATAGCAGAAGGATATTAGACTGAAATTACATAATCTTAATCTGTCTCACAATTTACTAATTAGGTTGCAGGAAAATGTAATATTTCTGCAATAGAAAGACCTTATAAGCTGTGATGCTGAGTTAGGATTTCTGTTTTTTTTTTTTTTTTTTTTTTTTTTTTTTTTGTTTTTTTTTTTTTTTGGTTTTTGGGCCACACCCGTTTGACGCTCAGGGGTTACTCCTGGCTATGTGCTCAGAAATCGCCCCTGGCTTGGGGGGACCATATGGGACGCCGGGGGATCGAACCGCGGTCCTTCCTTGGCTAGCGCTTGCAAGGCAGACACCTTACCTCCAGCGCCACCTACCCGGCCCCGAGTTAGGATTTCTGATTTATATTAAAACAAACCATCTGCATACACCTTTAAATAAGAAGGATGGATTGAAAATGATCCAACATAATCTGCTCCCAAAGACAAATTTAGGATGTGTCTTAGACTAAGAGAATTTTCACACCAATGGACCCAGATTGGAAGACACTATGAAAAAACTATCCTGCAAGCTTTAAACAGTTCACAATTAAAAAAAAAAAAAAAAAAGCAAAGATGATAGAAGTGCTGTGTATTAATCATTCGTTGTTCTGTCTCAGCATTAACACAGTCTTTAATGGCTAAAGCCACTCACATTCATTTTCCAGAAGGGAAAAGTCTTCTGGAATTTTCCCCTAGAGACTCTTGCAAATGTGATGGACAACTATCTGGAAGGGAGGCTTTGAAGTGCTGGCTGAGAAGTAGAGATCTTAGGAGAATTGGGTGGCACCCAGCTTGTCACTCACACAGGAGGACAAGCTAAACATGGACTCATGTTCTTCTCCTAGATAAAGAATATCAACTGGGTTCTCTATTCACAGATGCATCCAGTCCCAGGAAACCCGGGGGCAAGTCTAAACTCTTCCTGTCTCATCTATTCCTAAGGAAGAGACTCCATTCTCCAAAGGCCCCAGGCTCATCAGCAGAACTAAAAATACATTAATTAGTTGAGAGAGAAAAAGTGAAAAATGCTTTTCCTGTCAGCGGCATCCAGGTGTGACACACTTAATCAAGTACCCATCTCAAAGTAGGTTTTATTTTAAAAATAAACTCTCCCAAAGTAGAAGGAACAAACACTAGAGTTCAAAAAAAAAAAAAAAAAGATGTAGGGGCCAGAGCAGTGGAGCAAGTTGTAAGGTGTCTGCCTTGCCCATGCTAGCCTAGGACTGACCGAGGTTCAATCTACCGGCAACCCATATGGTCCCCCAAGCCAGAAGCAATTTTTGAGACATAGCCAGGAGTAACCCCTGAGCATCACCGGGTGTGACCCACTCCAAAACAAAACAAAAAAAGAAAATGTAGTTGAGTCCCCCCACCAACTACAATAAAGATTCTTTAAAATTTATATTACTTTTGTAAAAAAAATGTAAATGTACTGTTGTTGGTATTCCAACTGGAGAATCATTCACTTCACCCTTGTAAGTCATAGACAAAATATTTCCAGTTGTTTCCTGGAGGCTCTCTTTAAAAAAATCACAGATGTTTCTTGATACTATTATGGTCTGCCTTGTCCCCCAAATGGAAGAAATAGAAGATTTAATTATCATGCCACAGACAGGGAAAAGGGTCTCCCTCAGGAAGTCACTTCTTTATTTAGGAATAGCCTTTAAATCAATTCTTGTTCCTATCAATGTATTACAGTGCAATAAAACCGAAACTTTGGTAAAGATACCATCTCCACCTAACAAAATTTGATTTTCTTTAAATTGTGTCACATTTCACATGAATTGGATTCATGCCACAAAAATAAACAAGGGCTGTTATAAGGATTAAATTAAGATAGATGTTCCTTTATAGTGACTTAATTTCCCCAGTCCTTTCTTAGAGGAAAATTAACAAATTATTGGAAGCAAAGGACTCACACCCATTCCAATCCAGAAGTTTCAGGCTGAAATTTCCAACCATGCTGACAGAAAATGTCTTTACAGGCTAGCTACACTTCTAAGAAGAGCAATCAATAAATCAATAAGAAGAAGGAGTTCCATCAACAGAAAGTTTAAATTCCCTCTAGTTCATCTGTCTTTACTCTGTTCCATGAAATCACCAAGGTGGTACCTGATTGAGAAACAAGTATGGCACTAGTATGCTGCATATTCCAGCAGGGGAGAGAATGAAGGCCCACACCAACTCTACAGGATTCAAGACCCTAGAATGTAGTCAGTGACATTCTCTGCGGGATAGCTAGTTTGATAGGTTCTGTTTTGTACAAGCTAGGCTGCTCTTGCCATTTTGGGAACTTCCTCTTATGAATGCATTCAGACTTTGCCTTGGTCTATTCTGTATCTCTTTAGTATTTAACAATATTTGTTTTCTTATTTTACACAGAGTGAATTTTAAAGATATAAATGTACATATATTTTAGGTACATATATTTTAGGTACTTGTCGATCCTGGTTTGCTCCCAGTACTTTATATGACTCCCTGAGTACCGCCAGAGGTATCCCCAAGGCAAATAAGCCCCGGTACCATCTGGTGTAGCCCCAGTAACCCCAATATGTATAAAGAAAAATGGGAAATATTTATAAAGTAATGATTTTTGTTCCCTAGATTAGAAATCTTATTATCCTTCTTATTTGTCAGCAGTGTGAGCAGAAGCAATTTATTCAACTGCCCTGTGCCTCAGTATCTTTGTGATAGGAGTAACAGTTTTGACTTTGACAGCATCAGACAGTGCTCAAGGGCAGTTTCTATTGAGAGGAACTTATAGTGCTGGGGATGGAACTTGCATGCAAAGCCTGTGCTTCTGTGTTCCAGTCCTTAGAACCATCTCCCTGGCCTCCATTATGACTATTTAATGATCACATTGATGTACCCTAACATACAACAAATGCTCAGCATTTCTTAAGAAGAAATGCTTCTATCAAGGGACTTTAACTTCTCCCTGGCAAACTCTTCTGTCTACTCACTGCCCATCACTCCAAATGGGCTCATAGCCTATCTTTGGAAGCCAGTGCTCCCTCTCTGCTATAATTCCCATTGCGATTATTCATTACATAGAGACTGACCTTTCATCAGGATGTTTTCAAATTGCCCAAATAGAACAAAATGCAGCTGCACAAGACTTCACTTGTTTTTGTTGAAGAAGATACTCTTTGACTGCCAAGAGAGATCAAAAAGAAAAGGAAGATTATGCCTGTACAGTGCTGTCCCTGAAGACTTCAACTCTCCCTGATTCTCACTGAAAGATGCCTTAAAAAAAAAAAAAAAACTGAATCTCAAGACAAAGGAGTACAAAGTGAAGAGTTGACTATGGGTATCTGAGACTCACTCACTCAAACACCAAACTAAGGCACTACTAGCTGCCTAGTTAGCAATGCCCTACAAGAATGTCCCCCATGAAGGACCTGGGGGTGAATTCCATGACCCATCTTCAGTTGCATTACAGGTCAACTTGAGATACTAAAAATAGAGGGGAGGTAGATGGGGAATAAGATTCTTATATGAATGAGATCTCAATGCAAAGACTGATTCAGACATGAGTGCTGGTGGGAAAGACAGGATGGGAAGGAGGGAGTACCCCTTTCTCCCTGTGGCTATGCCTATGTCCTCAAAAGCACACCCCAATACAATTGGCACCTTGCTTAGAATGGAGAAAGTTATTTGGGAGTTATAAGGGTTGCTAAACATGTTCCGCATTCTCTTTTTTTTTGGGGGGTGGTCACACCCTGCAGTGCTCGGGGGTTACTCCTGGCTCTACGCTCATAAATCGCTCCTGGCGGGCTCAGGGGACTATATGGGATGCTGGGATTTGAACCACCATCCTTCTGCATGCAAGGCAAATGCTTTACCTCCATGTTATCTCTCCAGCCTCATGTTCCACATTTTTGATGAATCCTTTAGAATGTTCCCAGAAGGCTGAGCCATAAGTACTAGGGCCTTCTTTATCCTCTCATTTACAGGGAACATCAGCAAGAGATACAGGGGACATTCCTGGTGATTCTCAGCCAACAAGACTGGAAAATTGAGCACTTTGGTCAAGAATGTGGTGCTGCTTGGGCCTATAATGCTAGTGGCCACTCTAAAAATCACACTGGGAATGGGTGAATACATGTATACTAACTTCCCTGACCCTCAGAATCTCTACTAGCCTGATACTAGCCTGATAGATGAATAGAAGTAGTAGAAAATAGGGCCTATGAAGATACTATGCAGCTGGGGCTAGTACCTTGCCTGTGCCTGACTTAGGTTTTACCTCCAGAAATATATGGTTCCCTGTATATATGGGTTGGGCCTAGTGTCCCTCAGCATTGTAGGGTCTGAGCAGCACCTCACCTCAGGCCTCAGATTGAACTGCAGGTTTGGTTGGCTGAGCACCACATGAATGTACTTTCTTTTTCTGCTGACCTTTTTCTGCACTAGCTGAAGTGATTTATTTCACCAACTGATCACAACACAAAGGAAATTCTGGGCTCAGTGACTGGGTCACCTGACTTGTCTTGCAGCCCCCCTCATCTCCTAAGGTTTCTCATAATAAGTGAAAGGGAATAGAGAAGAGAGTCAGAGACAAAGAGAAACAGAGAGAGAGAGAGAGAGAGAGAGAGAGAGAGAGAGAGAGAGAGAGAGAGAAGGCTGGCTCTCATCTATTCCTCTATGTTAGTCAGACCCATGAGCATGCCACCATCTTGGAAAATGGAGCAAACCCACAACTTCCCCATGGAGAAACAACAGGAATCAATTAATAGAAGCTTTGTGCCATGTACCCTCATGTTCATTGCTTCATGGCATCTCTAATGGGCAGACCCAATGGCTAGGTGTCCTGGCACTGGAAAGCAAAAGTGACACACCTCTCCACTGAGAAAAAGCTAGAATTCCATACCCAGAAAATTTGAAGGCATTAACTGAGGGATACGTTTTGACACTGGTAAGTAAGTATGGGGTGATTGGTTTCACATCACTCCCCAATTAAGCCTGGTAACTACTGGCTGATTTCTCTACTGTGCCATCGGTTGCTGTTGGCTCTTGCACATCTTGGCCACCTTCTCAAGAGTCTAGTGTTCAAACTCATCCTTTTGAGAGTGTTATCCATTTCTTTTTGGGAATCTTGTCTCATATATCAAGAAGAATATACATATTTCAGGATTTATTAAAGAAGTTGACAAGGACTCTATGTTGGGAGGCCACCACTTTCTCCAGAAAAATCACACAAGATTTTTCAGAGGCCACACAATAAGCATCTGCACCAGTGGCTTCCCTAAATAAAATGCTTTAGAATACTCAAGAACAGAATCCACTTCTTTGGATCCCAGCCTTAAGATATTCTGGATCTAGTGAACTTTGCCCATTCAATGAATTAAGCATTGTATGGGTAGAAAAGGGCCATTTTCTGGGCCCCTGGGTTATTTTATTTCACACAGTTATGTCAGCCATTCTAGATGCCAGGTCGACTTCTAAGAACTTGACAATAACTTCTGTTTCTCCTCTTACCTCTCTCCTCTATGCTTCAGTGGACAGATGAAGAAAGAGAGGTGTGGCCAGGTCACCCCACTGGCCCCACAGATTCCAGTGAACCAGGGAGAAGCTTACTGGTCCTGGGAGGTACATATTTGTGCTACTGAGGGTGAACAGGTCTTTGCCACATCCCATTGTAAAGGTGTGACAGGAAAGGAACTAGAAAACTGGAGAAACGGGCTGTTTGGGCTATGCTACAGGAGGTCTTGGATCTTGGAGATGGAGACAGTGGGAAGACATTCCTCAGATAATGGGCACAAAGGAAGACAAGGTCTTTGTGACTGGCCGAGTTATCTTCAAGTGTAAGAGCTGAAGATAGTCCAGCCTCTTGCCTCTTGGTTTTGTGAGTCAGAAATGTCAGATGGAGGAGGCATGTCAGGTGGAACTGGTGGAAGCTGGGTTTGTCGCTGCAACTTGTGCCCTCCTTTGTGATTCTAGCTGGGCTTGGCCCCCAGCACCCACATAGCCACTCCTTTCTCTGGTTTCAGAGTGCTGAGAGGAAATGCCACCCACAAAGTGAAACTGTGGCTCCATGTGTGGGAGCTGCTATTTTGGAAACCCTGGCTGGTGGCAATTATTCAAGTGTACATTCAAGATTTCTGAAGGAAAAAAAGGGGGGCACAGATGGAGGGCTGGTTATTGAAGTGTGGGGAACACTGAAAGGAACAAAACAGAAGGAATTCATCACAGTACAGAGCCATCTCCTTTTGTAGGCCTGAAGGAAAGAGCAAAAGGAAACTGAGTGGAATGATCTGGAAGTGTTTGACAAAGGCCCAAGAACCAGGGCACTAAGTGTAGAGTGCAGGAAAACAAGTGGAGAAGGAGGAGGCTGACTCAGCTCAGCACATTTTTCTGCTCCAGAGTTGCTGGTCAAACCCAACTCAATGCCTCAGACCCAGCTTTCTGGTCAGCCCAACCTCCAAGGACCATCGAGCCACTGATTTTGACAATGGGAGAATCCTATGTTGGATAGACAGACAGAAGACAAACAGCACAGAGACTGTGTAGGAGAGGGTGAGCAGAGGGCTTCATCAACTGTCCCTGGGAGTTCAGAAGTTCTAGAAAGCTCTCAGGTTTGTAATAGTACCATATAGCAGACTTCACAATATATCATGAAATCTCCATCTTCTCTGTTTAAAAATGAACAAGTTCAGGTAATATTGTATGGGTCAAAGGAATATTCTGGAGACTTTCTAACAACAGTTGTTAATATAAACAGCTTGTGATGGATGATAGAAATTGTCCATCTTGGGGCCAGAGTGATAGAACAGCAATAGGGCGTTTGCCTTGCATGGCTAACCTTGAATGGACTCGGGTTCAATTCCTGGCATATCATATGATTCCGCAAGCCTGCCATGAGTGACTTCTGAGCACAGAGCCAGGAGTAACCCCTGAGTGGTGCTAGGTGTGACCCCTCCCCAAACCCCCCACAAATGCCCATCTCTGTTTTCCTTCCACACCCCCCTCCGACCGTTGAATATTTTCTGAATGAGGATGACCTAAAAGACTAAAGTGAAATGAGTATTCTAATTTGGCTACTTTAGTATCTAAAAGTTTTGGCCATTGTTACTTGGTCATGAGTTAAGATGAGAATATAAAAACCAGGATCAGAGATCATATAGTGGGTAGGACATTTGTCTTGTACAAAGCTACCCAGGTTCTATTCTGGGCACACCTGAGCCTGCTAGGAGTGATCCCTGAATGCAGAGCCAGAAGCAAGCCTATATGACTTCTGGACAGGAACAAAGCAAACAAACAAACAAAAGAGAAAATACAAAATCAATACTTTGGGGTAGGCAGGATGCTTACTATGCTACTGGCAGTGTAAACACTGAAGTAATTTTACCTCCCTAAGGTACTTCCCAGGTGGACAGTGTGGAATTAAGCTGGGAATTAAAAGGCAAGGCCTGTGTCTGGGTCTCAGCAGGCCAGCAGAAAATGGATGAGGATCTGCAAAGAGGTAGGAGAAAGCTGTGAAGCTCATATTCAAATGACAATAGGGACCATATTCCCCTGTAAGCTCTATGATTTGGTGTTCTGTTGGGTGAGAAAGTGCTGGGGTTTGGGTGTGTTTTAGCTACTGTCACCCATCTGAAGGAGGTGTGGTCTGAAGGGAAATGTGGCCTGAAAGGGAAAGTCAGGTAAGACATGCTTTAAAAAATCTTGCCATCTTCCACTATATATACTTGCAAGCAGAGTTATGTCTAAAGAATTATTTGAGCAGGTCTTGGGGCTGGTTCAGAGGCTAGAAGAACCTTCCTTATAAGTGTGAGGCTATGAGTTCAATACTTGGTGCCAAATGGTAACCAAGTACAGACTCTCCTCCACAAGCTGCTGTCTGGCTAACCCAGGCAACAGAAGAATATACAACCTCTGACTCGCAACTCTACAATTTTCTACATGTCACATCAATGACAGTTTTTTCTTCTATTTTCCCTCTATTATAAATGAGGAAAATAGGGTGGTTACTTGGCACGTCAACTATTTTAAGGGTATGAAAAATATACAATGAGCTCATACTTAAGTCAAATGGCAAGTAAAGCATGAACATTAGGATGATACTTGAATGTGGCCAACTTAGTAACAAAATCAACCACTAGTATAAATAAAACTGAAGTAGGACAATAATCTGCATATTTTTTATTTTGCTCCAACTAAGCTCACTCCAAATTAATCCCATTAGCAGTCAGGTCAACATAACCCTTTTGGGGAGATCACTCCTGCTGGGTTTGAGGGATCATATGGAGTGCTGGGGATCAAATCCAGGTTGGCTACATGCAAAGAAATTGCCCTACCCACTTAACTATTCTCTTATTCAAAAACATATTTATACCTCTTAAATGCTACTTCCGGTGAGCTGAATTAAGCATATGCTAAAAATGCTTGGGTCTATGTACAGTCCTAATCCCTGGAAAGTTTTGAATAAGTGCTCCAGAAGTTTGCTTGAATTCAAGGGTGGCAAAACATGCTAAAATGCATAGTAACACACAGGTGAGGTGCTGAATATGGTTGATAGCATTTTCAAAATTTCAGCCCCATTTAAAAATAATAGTACAGATAAGAAACCTGGTGTATAATTCCTCTTTATTAAAAGCATTGAAAACATTCCATGAATTTGAAAGAGAAGCTTGTACAATGTCTTCCAACTGAATAACTGCAAAGCTACAGAAAAGAAATTCCTTTATCTATGGGAGAGTAATATTTCAGTTTTTCATTTGCTTTTTATTTCTGTATTGGATGGAAGTTCCAATCACCATTTGAAACTGGCATCTCCTTCTCCCCCAAAACACCTAGATGTCATTCAAGTGTCTTATCTTTTGTCACACCTTGCCTGGTTCCCAGAAAGCTGCCTTCTGTCGTGCTCCAGGGGCAGTCCTGGGACTTCTTAGATTGATCTCATTCCTGGGAGATGTGGTTGCAATGGGTGTTGAAGCAGGAGACCCCCATTAAAATGTGGGAAGGTTTTCCAGGAACACCTAACTAAATGTGGTCATCAAAATGCAGCAGATTCTCAGAGTGACACCCCTAAGGCCTGATGCTATCCTGACTTTTTATTTGCTGCTATCCTAAAGAGAATGATTCTATTTACAGAGCAGGAATGGAATTCTCTTGTTCTGTCTTCTCCCTTTTAGTTAGATCCTCACTAAGGATCTGAATGTTGGAGCTGGTTTGGACTAGATCTTTTGTTACAGAAAGTAATCTATTACCCAATTGATGTTTTATTCTAATCGGTGGTTCTATAAATATAACTCTCATTGGAAAGTTATTCAAGTGAGAGACAATTCTTGCTCATGGTATGGAACGGGTGAAATTCCTACAAACTTAAGGGTGTATCTCGTGGCCTGCCTGGTAGAACACACATTTTTTTCATAAAAAAAAAAAAGAACGCATAACTTGCTCATTCAAATTACACCACATTCATCTGAAGTCAAGTTTCAGTTTCCTAACATTGTACATTATGTGATTTGTGAAATTATAGGTTTCTTTTGATAGTAAGGAACTCAAGTATTAATTTACCTGAAAGGAAAGTGAAGGTGGGTATATAATTTTTGTATGAATGACAGAAGAACTGATGCATATTTTAACACTACATGAAAAGGGCTACAATTTTTAAGACTCTTAAGAAATTCATCAATTTAAGAAAAGCCATGAATTCTTTCTGAGGCACAGTTAAAGAGAATCACTTGACTCTGAACCATTAAAATTAGTTTCCAGTTATAGCATGCTTTTTCACATTAAAACATTTGACCCGAGAAAATGATATATGCCACATAATTTTGTTTAAAAAAAGCATTTTGAACTTAAATGATTACAGAATTAGCAATGTGGGGTTTCACATTAGGACTAGCTCATGCAATTAACTTCAAATAATGTGACTATTTTATTCAAAGACCTATCAGGGAAAAAGAATTAGTAACTCACACTTTATCATTTTACTTACATTCAAGTTCCCAAAGTATGCTCGTGACTAGACTAAATATGTTCTCAAATATAAAATTTACTACAAAATTTAAATTATTTTACTAACTTATCCTTTATTTCATATATATGCTATAATCATGTATAATCACAGTACTGTCACCAATGAACTTTTATAGTAACTGTTCAAATTTGTCTTAGATTGAGTCTATTTCAGTAATTCCATATGTCTTCCTGTGAAAAAACTATAACCTTTAAGTCAAAGTAAAAATAATTATTGAATATTTTAATGTGCAATGTTATTTTCCTGTTGGACCTAAAATCCTGTGCTTTGAGACAAATCATTAACTCACAAAGTGGACACAAATCCTAAATGCCTTACCTAGTGTAGAATAAACCTAGACATGACTGTTAAAAAAAGGAGCTAGCTACAAATAAATCAAACAAAAAAGAACAGTGCTAATGCTAATAACATTCAATATTCACTGAATGTTAGATTCAGAAAATATTTCCTAATTTCTTTTGAAAGCTCTTTTTATCTGCTCAAGTGTTTGTTTTTATATTTAAACACAAATAGAAGTACTTAGATCAATTTGTCCCTTTATTGTTTTTCTCTGCATAAGCTGTCTGATTTAGAACTTATATACACTTAGGCATGTATATATGCATATGTGTATAGATATTCATGTAAGTATGTAATTGTTTCCCTGTTAGCATCCAAATAGGCAGTGTTCCAGAAGTGGAGGTTAAGTCATGTATGGAAGAATAATTAAACTACTCATAAAATGCACAGAGCTGCCTGATGTTTCCTCAACATTTATTTATCCATTTATGTATTTGTTGACAAAGGATTTTTGAATGCCTTTTATGGAAAATAAATTGTAATTATTTTAAAGTGTTTTGTGAAAATACACGATTTCTGGGAAGACAGCTATTAGGCCATTTATATTGTTTATTTTACAAGGAAGTGTACCCCTGTGAGCTTGTTTGATTTGGATTTAGATTCCAAAAGTAAATATTGCTATGGATGGCTTCCTGTTTAATGTCAGGCTAGTCAAGTGACCCTAGAAATCTTCCAGTTTGTCCATGTTTCCATCATACGAATTCCACCATAACTGCTTTCATATTATTTAAATAATAAAACCCAACAGCCTCCTATAATCAAACTTTTACAGCATTTTATTTGGATGCCAACTAAGATACAGATTACAAAAACAATAGCTTTTTTAAAGTGATGATCATACATGTACTTTTTAGAACATTTACCATATGTCACATTCATATTTAGATAGAAGTTAAAATAAACTTCCTGGGCTTCCTGATTAGTGAGAAGTTATTCCTCTTTTAATACTGATCGACAAAGGGAGCAAGAGTAATAGTACAGTAGGCAGGGAGCTTGTCTTGTATGCAGTTGAGCCAAGTCCAATCCCCAGCATCACATATGATCCCCCACAAGTGCCATCAGGAGTGATCCCTGAGCTCAGAGGCAGGTGTAAACCCTGAGCACTATGGGTTGTGCCCCCCAAAACAAAGGGGAAAAGTGCTTAATTTTAATCTGCAAAATTAAATTAAATTGAAAATGTATAAACTTTATTAAAATTATTAAATTAAATTAGATTTCACCAAACCCCACACCTGGACTTAAATTCTCTGTTTTTTCTTCAAAAGCCTGGCTCTGACCTTCACCTGAATAGCACCTTCCATAACCCCTTCCCTCCCCTGTACCTCACAAGTGCCATAAAAAGGTCCCTGGCCTTTTATTTTGTTTTATTTATTTATTTATTTATTTATTTATTTATTTATTTATTTATTTATTTACCTTTGGTTTTTGGGCCACACTCGATGGCACTCAGCGGTTACTCCTGGCTCTCTGCTCAGAAATCGCTCCTGGCAGGCACGGTGGACCATATGGGTTGTCGGGATTTGAACCACCGTTGGTCCTAGGTAGGCCACTTGTGAGGCAAACGCCCTACCGCTGTGCTATCTCTCTGGTCCAGGTCCATGGCCTTTTAGATGCACCATAGAAGTGCCATCAGTAGAAATTCAGGCTAAATTACCTGCCGTTTTACTTAAAATATTAGCCCTCTCCACACTGGCACTTTGGTGGTGGGTGTAGGGTCATTGAGAATTTCATTCTATCTGAAAAGTCTGTGAGCAGATATTTCATTTATATTTATTACTCTACAAAAAATATGAAAGGTTAGCCTCTTAGAAGAATTTTTCCTTTTGTTTTGTTTATTTTGGAGTAATACTCAGACTTCAGGGCTTAATCCTGGGTCTGAGCTCAAGGCTTACTTCTGCATGGATCAGAAGACCAACCAGATGGAGTGCCAGCAATTGAACCCAGATTACCTGTGTGCAAGGCAAGGAGACTACCTGCTCTGGCCTCTATTCATTTTTTCCTATCTATACATAGTTAATGCTTTGTAGGACTGAGAATATTCTAAATTCTTTCTTCTTATTCCTAAAATTATTCTTATTCCTAAAATCCTTCCAAGATTTTCTTTTTATTTTTTCTTTGACCATAAACTTCCCAAAGACAAAACCCTCAGTTAAAAATTCAGATTTTGGGGGGTTTTTTGGCCGCATTTGATGGCATTCAGAACTTATTCCTGACTATGCTCAGGGATCACTTCTGGCAATGCTTTGATAACCATGTGCATTACACAGGATCACAGGTTGGCAATATGCAAGGGAAGTGCCCTACTCACGGTACTATCTCTTTATCCCTTTGTTAAAATTTGATCAGGCTAATTATAAGGGAAAAATAATTCAGAACCCCCACCTTTCAGTTTACCTTATGTATAAATAATAAATGCTAGCACAGGGCCAGGGCTAAGACTCGCATAGGTCACTATTGTCCTTTAGTGCTCTTTTGGCTCTGTCTTCACTTTACCATTCTTTCTTGGTTTCTAGCTAAGGTCATGTTGTTGTTGTTGTTTTGGTTTTATTTTGGGCCACACCCGTTTGATGCTCAGGGGTTACTCCTAGCTAAGCGCTCAGAAATTGCTCCTGGCTTGGGGGGACCATATGGGACGCAGGAGGATCGAACCGCGGTCCATCCTTGGCTAGTGCTTGCAAGGCAGACACCTTACCTCTAGCTCCACCTCGCTGGCCCCGAGGTCATATTTTTGTCTACACTCCATGCACCCACATCAGTATTATTTGAAAGCTTTAATAAACATAAAACAAACTTATTTTGTTGTTTTCTTTCTAATGTGATATTATATTTGAATAGCAAAAAATTATTTTATTAATTTGACAACACAGAAGGAAAGAACAGCCATTGTTCACTGGGAATAGTGGCCATTAGTCCCTGTATGTTCATTTTCTCTCAGCTGAGTCTTACCAATGATGTAGCTGTCATCATGGCCAGCTCACCTGTCACTAGTTGAAGACAGGAATTTTCTCATTTATATGAAATATGGGACAATGATGTGTCCAGATGAATTCTGTGAATTGATAAGGCATGGTCAGTTGCTGCTGGTTTTTGTTTTTTTTGTTTTTTTTTTTTTTTTACTTGATAGTTAGTTTTGAGCAATGTCTGTTAATATTCAAATGGAGCATTGCTGCCTTTTATTTTTACATAAATACTCATCAAATGTCATTTTAAATTTTTAATAACTTTGGAGGTTTTTTGCTTAGTCATTGACTAAACTGGGTATTTCTTCACTTGATCATTTGTTCATTCACATTACTCCACTATACCTGGAACCCTAGTGTGGTGTTTTCATCATCATTATTATTCAAACATTATCAGACCTCTTCTTTCAACATTTTGTGCTTATGTAGGTGTGTATAAGCCAGTCCACTCACTCTTCACAACCTTCTCATAGATATCCTGCCTGAAATATTATGCCTTTAAGCATGGGAAGGACATAACATTCAGCTTAAATAATGACATGTCAGTCTTGTAAATGTGCACAATTAAATATTAATAATTCTATAATTCATTTTATCAACAATTTAATTTTGTTATGCAAGTCAAAATTTATAAGCAATTATGCTTCTGCTCATTATACATGAGGGAGGGAGAAAAGCAAGTTATGTTTGCAAGGGGCCGGGAAGGTGGCACTAGAGGTAAGGTAGCGCTTGCAAGTGCTAGCATAGGACGGACCACGGTTCGATCCCCGGCGTCCCATATGGTCCCCCCAAGCCAGGGGCGATTTCTGAGCGCATAACCAGGAGTAACCCCTGAGCGTCAAACAGGTGTGGCCCAACCCCCCCCCCAAAAAAAAGTTATGTTTGCAAAGTAACTCATGAGACCTGATAAATGCTTGGAGTTACATCAACTTAACATCTTATCAATGAAAATGAACAGTATTTTTGCCCACGAACATATTTTTTTGTTTTGGAGTCACAGCCAGCTGTGCTTGGGTTTATTTCTAGTTCTACACTCAGGGATCACTTTTAGTGGGCTTGGAGGACTATATGGGATGCTAGGGATTGAAGATGGGTTGGCCATGTGCAAGGCAAGTACCCTACTTCTGTACTATCACTCTGGGTCCTGAACCACTAACACATCTAATTATAAAAATTAATATTTTATCTTGCAACTTCTTTATTACATTGACTTCTAAGAAAAAGGTCAACATCCTAGGTAAAATCTCAAACTAAGACTGACATTGAACAAGTAACATTCTCAGTTCATATTTATATTCCTCACCAGTAAACTCTGTATTTTGTTGTTTATATCTCTAACATGGTGACCACTGAGAACTCACATAATGAGCTATAAACATTGTTTTATTGCTCTCTTTTCACCTGCACTCTCCACCAACAATATAATGCTTAACCAAAGAATAAATGACGATGATTTCCCCTTCAATATAAGACAATGAGAAATGGAGAAAACTATATGTTCTAGAAGCTAGAATTAGTTCCACCAGCTGAAGACCAGCACTTAGGGCATTTATCATGCAATTTAGATCAGGAAGAAACTTGTCATTGCTATGATTAGAAAATATACCTGCAAAGTCTGGGACTGGCTGGTATGTCTGGCCCTGAAGATGGAATGGGATGCAGAGCTCCTGCAGATAGCAGCCTCATCTGTTCCAATTTGGATATGTAATCAATCACCCACTTACAGCCCATAAACCAAAGTAGGGCAGAATGTTTGGGTTGGATGACATGATTTGGTTATTTTAGATGTTCTCAAACCTTTCAAATTTACTGTGTTTCTCGAACCTCTCAGATATACTGTGTACTAAACGATTGACTAAATATTGTGTTTTTAGAGCAATAAATTTTTCTGATTTTTTTTTTACTTTC